>NW_024081217.1:826507-876741 GCF_003009895.1 Hyaena hyaena | reverse complement strand
TTTAATTTTTTTTTATTTATTTCTAGGAGAGAGAGAGAGAGAGACAGCGTGAGCAGAGGAGGGTCAGAGAGAGAGGGAGTCACAGACTCTGAAACAGGCTCCAGGCTCTGAGCTGGCAGTCAGCACAGAGCCCGACGTGGGGCCCGAACCCACGAACCGCGAGATCGTGACCTAAGCGAAAGTTGGACGCTTAACCTACTAAGCCACCCAGGCGCCTCTCTCTATTACTGCTTATAACAGCATTTCTCTAAATGGGTCTCCTGAAGCAAGGGAAACAAAAACAAAAATAAATTACTGGGACAATATCAAAATAAAAAGCTTCTGCACAGTGAATAAAACAATCAACAAAACCAAAAGGCAACCTATAGAAAAGAAGATATTTGTAAATGACCTGTCCAATAAAGGGTTAGTACCCAAAAAATATAAAGTACTTATAAAACCCACCCCCTCTAAATAATCCAACTAAATAATCCAACTAAAATGGGCAGCAGACATGAACAGGCATTTTTCTAAAGAAGGCATCCAGATGGCAAACAGATATATGGAAAAGATGCTCAACATCACTCATCAGCAGGGAAATATAAATCAAAACTCCAATGCGATATTACTTCACACCTATCAGAAATGGCTAAAACTAACAACACAAGAAACAACAAGTGTTGGCAAGAATGTGGTAAAGGGAGAACATCTTGCACTACTGGTGGGAGTACAAACTGGTGCAGTCACTGTGGAAAATAGTACTACCCCTCCTCCCAAAATACAGCTACCCTACAATCCAGCAATTGCACCACTGGGTATTTACACAATATACAAAAATACTAATCCAGAGGGATACATATACTCCAGTATTTATAGCAGTATTACCATAGCCAAATTATGGAAACAGGCCAAGTGTCCATCGACTGATGAATGGATAAAGAATATTCCAATGGAATACTAACGAATATTATTCAGTTATAATAAAGAATGAAATCTTGCCATCTGCAACTACATGGATAGAGCCAAAATGTTGTGCTGAGCAAAGTAAGTCAGCAAAAAGACAAATATCACATGAAGTATGTGGAAATTAAGAACAAAACAAGTGCGCAAAGGAGAAAAAAAGAGAGAGAGAGAGAGAGAGAGAGAGAGACGCAAACCAAGAGACAGACTCTTAACTGTAGAGAACTGATGGTTTCCAGAGGGGAACGGTTTAAATAGGAGATGGGGATTAATGAGTGCACTTGTTACAATGAGCACTGGGTGATACACTAAGTGTTGAATCACTATACTGTACACCAGAAACTAATATTACACTGTTATGTTAACTGAAATTTACCTTTTAAAAAGACATTGTCTTATTGTTGAAACCAACAACTGCTTAATCTCCTTCCATTCCACTGGACCCTGATTTTCATCACTGGTAAAGTGGCATATGGAACCATGACAGTTTTGATTCAATCATGGAAACCATTTTCCTCAACAAGGATTAGTTTACAAATGGGTAAGGGACAATTCTGGCTAAGACACATGAGGACACATCTGCTGAGTGAGAGTGGTATATTCCAGGGGTGGGGGGAGGGGGGAAGAGGGTAGGTTGAATCAGGGTTACTTTCTGGAAAGGTTATCTAATGATTTCTTAAAATGTCATGAGAAAGATACTGTTATTTTCTGCCTTTGGACATTCTTTTTTGAGGCCATGATGTCTGTGGTCGTGATCCCACCATGAAGAAAAATGCCTAAGAACAAAGCCAACATATGAGGCAGAGCAGACATATGAAAAGAACCTGTGTGGCTGAGTTTCTGAATTAATTAAACCTAAAACCTCCCTAACTCTAAATTTCTTGAAAAAAAAAAAAGAAAAGAAAAGAAATGTTCCTATTTCCCAAGGTATTCATCTTCCACTTGCAACCAAACATCCTGAGCTGAATGTATTACCTTCAAAATCACGAAGGAAAAAAAAAAAAATCAAGCTCCACCCTGTATCACTGAGTACAACAGCTAAACCATACTACCACAGCTCAAAAATCTTAGTTACTTCATGCGTGTTACTTGAAAATGTCTAAGTGCAGTTCAAGTACTCCAAACATTTAGCATAAGTAACTGTTCCTGTTGAAAACTGGCAAACCTCTCTTGAATCAGGAGCAAAAGAATTAGCTCTTGTCCTGTCTGTGCCCTCAAGCAAGGCTCTATGACTTAAAATTTTCATCTTCTGACCTAAGTATAAAGGGAATTTTTCATAAAGGTCTTTAATATCCTCAGCTGTCAAATGAAAAATATATAAAGACTTTAAAAAATTCTTTCTAGACTCACTGATTTTACCTTTAAAATACATAAAATTCTATTTATATGATACCTAATACTACTCATATTTTTAACTTAAATACTTAATATACAAACTAATACAATAACATATACCATGGGTCTCCTCAGGTCACGGTCTCACAGTTCGTGGGTTCGAGCCCCACGTCAGGCTCTGTGCTGACAGCTAGCTCAGAGCCTGGAGCCTGTTTCAGATTCTGTGTCTCCCTCTCTCTCTGACCCTCCCCTGCTCACGCTGTCTCTCTCTCTCTCAGTAATAAATGAAGCACTAAGATTTAAAAAAAAAAAAAAAAAAAAGGTTATTAACAGTAAAAAAGAAGAGGGGTGCCTGGGTGACCCAGGTGGAAGAGCATGCAACTCCTGATCTCGGGGCTGTGAGTTCACACCCCACGTTGGGTATAGAGATTACTTAACATGACAGAGACTTTATGTAGAACACAAAAACCTAATATATTTGCTAACTGGTCCTTTACAGAAAAACTCAGCTGACCACTGATATATGATATCAACTTATTTATATATTATTATATTTTTTTATGTTACATATAGCTCTCATTCTATGTAAAATATACTATGCGTTTTAAATATGTATGTACTTTAATTTACTTTATTTTTAATAGAAGTACCTCCAATCTAAAAGCCAAAGATAAACACTATCCTCAAATTTGGCTTTAAAATAAACAGTATAGGGGCCCCTGGATGGCTCAGTCAAGTAAGCGTCTGACTCTTGAGATGAGCTCAGGTCATGATCTTGCAGTTCATGTAATCGAGCTCCGAGTTGGGCTCTGTGCTGACAGGGTATATAGCCTGCTTGAGATTCTCTCTCTCTGCTCCTCCCCTCGTGTTCTCTTTCTCTCTCCCTCTCTCTCTCAAAATAAAGATGAAAAAGCAATTTTTTAAAAAATAGTATCAAAACACTAATATTTCATCCTAAAAATGAAGGTGATGTTAAAAATTCTGATTCGGAAAGTAATATCTGTTCATTTTGAAAGCATGGATAGTAGGTCCTTGGAAAGAAAAAATGAAAAATCAACATGAATTCTGCCAACCCAGAACCAAAAGTTTAGTAGACTTTCATTTCAAATTTACATATAATTTTGTATGCTGTTTTTTAACCTAAAAGTCAATCCTAAGAATTTTCTCATGTCGTTAGTCTTTAAAAACGTTTTAAGTAGTAGCAAAATGCCACAAAGCATTTAGGTTGTCCCTTTTACCATTAAAAGGGTGCTGTACTGGGGCGCCTGGGTGGCTTAGTCGGTTGAGCATCCGACTTTCGCTTAGGTCATGATCTCGCGGTTCGTGGGTTCGAGCCCCGCGTCGGGCTCTGTGCTGACTGCTGGCTCAGGGCCTGGAGCCTGTTTCAGTCTGTGACTCCCTCTCTCTCTGACCCTCCCCTGCTCACGCTGTCTCTCTCTCTCTCCTAGAAATAAATAAAAAACATAAAAAAAATTAAAAAAAAAAAAAGGGTGCTGTACTGAGCATCCTTACAAGCCCTTGTTTGCATACAACCATAATAATTCCCTTACGATAAATTCGTAGAAGCAGATTACTTCATACAAGAGTAAACAGGAGGACTCCAGAATTAGGCCCTCGTACACTGCAGAAGAGCTTCATTAAAACAAAACACATGTATCATCTTTTCAAACATATATGGCCCATCCATGATCCTTTCAATCATTAAGGACAGTAAAAGGATACTGAAAATACCCATCATACCTTTGACTTTGAGGAAGACAGAAGACCTCAAAGAAGAGTAACCCATTAAGTTTGCTACATCTATTTACAATAGTCTGGGCATACATATTTCAGTAGTTCTTTCAAAGAAAACATACTACACTGCCCAAGTATGGATTACCAGGGTAAATGAGTTTCTAGTATTCAAGACTGTCTGACAGCATTCTATCAACACAAACAACAAAACGCCATCAAACTGATGGCAATTTCTCCTTCTTGAAGTTACCTCACTTGCCTCACCTCCTTCGTTTGCCCCTTGCCCAAACGCCTACAGATACCCTTTCTTCAAACCTAATACCATAATTCAGCTTTACCAAATGAGTGTACATAAAAATTGGTTACTATCAGGTGCTCTAGAATGATTTTCTTTTTAAATGTTTTATTTATTTCTAAGAGAGAGAGTGAGAGACAGCGTGAGCAGGGGAGGGTCAGAGAGAGAGGGAGACACAGAATCTGAAACAGGCTCTAGGCTCCGAGCTAGCTGTCAGCACAGAGCCTGACGCCAGGCTCGAACCCACGAACCGTGAAATCATGACCTGAGCTGAAGTCGGCCACCCAACCACTGAGCCACCCAGGTGCCCCTAGAATAATTCTACTGATAAGAAACAAAAGAGATCTATATGAGCATGACCTGTGGGTTAAAACTTAAATATCTACATATAGTCTCCAGTGACCCTCAAGATATAGCACACAGCTTCCTACCTAACAAAGATTACCTCTTGTTCTGCAGAAACAAGCACTTTCTGCAAAGTCAAATTTACAATAATCCTGCTTTACTTAGTTCACTAGTGCCTCACCAGAGCTGGCACTTGGTCTAAATGCCCAACATAATTGGCAAGGAGATTTTAATTTTACGTCCTTAATATTCAAAGACAAAATCAACATTCGTTCACCCTCCACAACAAGAGTGCGGTGTACCTCTCCATACATTATCTTCTTTACTCATTAAGGAAGTCACTTTAAAGACAATCTCCTGCATGCCTGGGTGGCCCAGTTGGTTAAGCATCTGACTTCAGCTCAGGTCAAGATCTCATGGTTTCTGAGTTCGAGCCCCATATTGGGTTCTGTGCCATCAGCGAGGAGCCCGTTTTGGATCTTGTGTCTCCCTCTCTCTTTGTCCCTCCCCCACTCATGGATGTGTGCACTCTCTCTCGCTCTCAAAAATAAACATAATACATAATAAATACATAAAGCTGGTTTCCCACTTTACAAAAAAATATATATATACACATATATATGTATTGGTCAAATTGAGGAAAGAAACTGCATCAATGGTGAAGAATGTTGCCAGCACAGTTCTCAAATCTGGACACTGTAACAACCCACCATCCTCTAAAAAGTCAGGGAGAAAAAGGATTAAGCGGCATCAAATTCATAATCAGAGGGAAGTCCTGCTCTATAAGATTTCCTTCACCTTCGGGGCACCTGGGTGGCTCAGTCGGTTAAGTGTCCAACTTCAGCTCAGGTCATGATCTTGCAGCTCATGAGTTCGAGCCCTATGTTGGGCTCTGTGCTGACAGCTCAGAGCCTAGAGCCTGCTTCGGACTGTTTCCCTCTCTCTGCCCCTCCCTTGCTTACACACAGTATCTCTTTCAAATAAAAAGAAACATTAAAAAAAAAAAAAAAAAGATTTCCTTCACCATCTTTAACACTGAATAGGGTTGAAAATGTTCTCTCTCAAAAAAAGGTGCTTGAGGAACAGGGATCCCATATGCTAACAGTGAACTGTATTTTTATCCTGGTTCTGACGCTTACTTACTGTATGACCTTTTTGTATGTCTGACTCACTTTTTTAAAGTTTTAAACTTGAGTTTTCCTATCCATACACATGGGATTTCACATGCATTTTATATGGTTATTAAGATTAAATGAGACCATGCATGAAAACATGCTACCACAAGTAACACTCGGTATTTAATTGTATGAATGAGTGATTGGAAAGAAGACATATTCTGTTTATGAAGCAAATTAAAGACGGTTACCTGCAGCGAATCTCTATTTGCATATTTATCTAAAAGTGGTTGCCACCATTTACATACTGTAACTATACGTGTCTCTTATCCTAATAAATTCTTCCTTTGAATTCTGCCTTCGTCCCAGATTATATTCACTTATTGACTATGAACACCTGGCAAAACATCTAATATAACCCTAAAACAAAAATCAAATATTTGCTTTGGAACAACTTGTCACTACAAACGCATTTATGTGGGGTATTATGGAATGACAAAGCATGAGCTGCTTCTTGACCTTCAAATATATTAATAAGAATTTGCTAATACCCACTTTTTACAACTTGATTTTCTAATCTATAAAACATCTGACACTTAAAGAAAATGCAAGAAAATGCTGAATAAAGCGTTTTTAAAGTTGATATCTGCCAACTTTGAAAACTTACTGAGAAATGTTGAAGCAATTCATCTTTCTCCTCCTCAATGAATCCCCCTACTGTTAGTGCTTTGGGGCGGTGGTCCACCACCATGTGATTCAGTGAGCCCCTTCCTCTTCCTCCACGGCCTCTGCCTCTTCCTCGACCTTGAGAGGACATGGTCTTTCCTCGACCCACAGGCAAAATGCCTAATCGTGCAGCCTGAATAACAACAAAAGGGAGAATATAATATACATTGCTAGAATGAACCTTGGAAAAGAGAGAAAGAGGGAAGTATTTTTTGAGGTGTTACATATAGTTGATCAGAAACTCCTCTCTAATCTCACCTCAACCTGTAATTGACTGAGTTTTTTCCGTAACTCTGTTGTGTCTTCTCCTGAGGATAGCCTCTTGTGAAGGTCCAGTTCAGTATCTAATAGTTCTTTCTGAGCCTTTGGAAAAATTAAGAGTAAAAAATGTATTTGTTAGATAACTTGCAAGATTTTATTCCGAATCATACTTCAAAAATAACACACATCTCTTTTGGCAAAAGGAGAATGAGAGGATGCAATAAACTGGAGTGTTCTAAGAAAGGTTAACTGTGAAAACATACAGAGAATATAATGAAATCAGTAAAAAATAACAAGCAGTGTCATTGCTAAAGATGGCCTAAAAATCAGACTCTGGAAAACAGTCAAATGAGAAGATGGAGCTAACAGTAATTTTCTAAGAATAAGGAGCCATAAATCAAACTCAGTGGGGCAAATAAGTACATAGGAAAAAGTCAATAATAATAAAAACATAAGTAACATCTACATAATTGGCTTTCAGATTTGAACTCTATAATGTTTAGCCACTCTTTTTTTGTGTATGAGGGACAAACTACCCTTAGATGGTGTGACTGTGAGTGGCGCCTGGGTGGCTCAGTCGGTTAAGCAGCCAACTTTGGCTCAGGTCATGATCTCGCAGTTTTGAGTTCGAGCCCCATGTTGGGCTCTGTGCTGACAGCTCAGAGCCTGGGGCCTGTTTCAGATTCTGTGTCTCCTCTCTCTGCCCTTTCCCTGCTCATGCTCTGTCTCTCTGTTTCTCAAAAATAAAATAACATTAAAAAAAAAAAAAAAGATGGTGTGATTGTGAGAGAATTTTCTACTCCCATATTCTCTTAAAATTTTTTAAGTTTACTTATTTATTTTGGGAGAGAGAGAGAAATGGAGAGACAGAATATCCCAAGAAAGCTCCATGCTGCCAGTGCAGAGCCCAACACAGGGCTCAATCTCCTCAGGAACCATACCATGAGATCATGACCTGAGCCAAAATTAAGAGTTAGACATCCAATCGACTGGGCCACCCAGGTACCCCTCTTTAATTTTTAAAATGTACGTATGCTCCTTCTATAATGGGGGGACATTTCAATAAGAATATTTTTTATTATAATTTTTCAAAATAATCCTGATGAAATATTTTATATCCCTCCAGGAATACAGAACCACAATTTCAAATGTATTATAATATTGGACATAAAACTTTGCATTCAATGTATCTGACAAATTTATTATTTTGAGTTCTCAAAGGGCTAGAAATAGAAATTAAAATTCCACTACAAGGGGGTGCCTGGCTGACTCAGGGAAAAAAAGCATGTGACTCGTGATCTTGGGGTGTGAGTTCAAGCCCTATATTGGATATAAAGATTACTTAAAAATAAAATCTTTTTTAAAAAATTCCATTGGGGTGCCTGGGTGGTTCAGTTGGTTAAGTGTCTGACTTCAGCTCAGGTCACGATCTCACGGTTCATGGGTTGGAGCCCCACATCAGGCTCTGTGCTGATAGCTAACTAGCTAGCTAGCTCAGAGCCTGGAGCCTGTTTCAGATTCTGTGTCTCCCTCTCTCTCTGATCCTCCCCTGTTCATGCTGTCTCTCTCAAAAAAATAAACAAAACATTAAAAAAAAATTTTTTTTTTTATAAATTCCATTGACAGAGCTATGGTACAATGTAATCACTTTGTAAAGTAACTATTCTACTAGGTAAGGAAGCAAATGGCAATTAACCAAATAAGACTTAAGTGGATCTAGAACTTTTGATTACTCTAGGTCACACTGTTACCCATATTAAACCCAATGAAACCTTTTGAGTATTAAAAGGGATGGTTCCACTGTATTACAGAATTAGAGAAACAACTGCTAAAATAGGAAACTACTTTTTTTTACCATCACTCTAGCAATTTCATCTTCAGGAAAAGAAACCATAAATTCAGTTAATAAACCTATCTTTGTTCAAACAAGGTATTAGCACCTCTTCCAAAGACAGTACAGAGCATCTATAGGAACATTTAAAAAAAAATTGTTACTGTGTCTCCCCGTTGGACTATTAGTTACCTAAGAGTTGCACTGTACTTTCAAAGTGCCAAGCATGTAACAGAAGTTCAACAACCCTGTGGTGAATGGAAAATGAAAATACATACCTCTGTTTTTGTCTTAACTTTAGATGGTGTGGAGACTGCAGAAGATGTTTTTAATTCATCTTTCAATTGTGAGATCTTTTCTCCCAGCTCTTTTAAAGTCTTCATTATATTTGCTCTTTCTTCTGGTTTCATGTTTTTGTTCTTTTCTAGCTTAGATATTAGCATCTATAAAATAAACATTAAAAAGTGGAAACTATACTTAGTAATTTTTAATATGACCAAACCTTATCAACTTTACTATGTAGGAGATCTATAAAATCTCCTGTAGAAATCAATTCCAGATGGCAAATAATGAGCTCTTGTCTTACCTTCTGGCATTCTATTTGTTTTTCTAGCACTTCTTGCCTCTTTTTCCTCATATCTTGTTGTAGCTTCATTGCTTCCTATATGAATAGATTTTAAAAATTAGTAACAGATAACAAAATTTGCCAATGATACACTTGCATAATTTGATAAATGAACAACTCATTTCTTCTGGGTCATCCTTATGCTATACAAGACAAATTTCGCTCCTAATCAATGAAACCAGAAATGAAAACGTTAAATATATTTTCTACAGGAGACTTTATGAGTGTATTTTTAAAAATATTTAAAATGCTAAGTGCTAATTAGCTGTATCTATCACAATTATTCTTGAATGACCTGAATGGATGTATGAGGAAAAATAAGAGCTGTTTCCACTTGCCAATGTAATAAGACATCCCTTATCTTTCAAGTTTAAAGTTTAAAAAATGTGAGATGCAGGCTAGGGTACAGAAATGATAGCAAATTCTATCGATTTTTGCCAGGAAAATATTGCCTCCCACCCCTCCATTAATCAATTCTCCAATTATACAGAAATAATACATATAAATATCTATTCGATTTAAAATATTCTATATGAGTTTATATCTAAGATGACAATGATACTCAGAAGTCATATGAATAACAACTACACAAAAGCCAAACTTTGTGTAAAACACTGTGTAACTTACAAAGCACGGGAGGAAGTAAAAGGAAATAATGAAATAAAACTGCTTCTTTACCTTGGAGAAAAACCAAAACAAGACAGGACAACTTAGTGCTGTTTATTTTTACAGAGAAAATAATCTTCCCTGTGTGCGATGTAGCCTCTGCAAAGGCAACTGCAAAATATTCTTTTGTCTGTTCACCTTTTTTTCAAATGTATACTGCATCAAGAAGCAGCTAAATAAACATTATAATGTAGTTCCATAACATGAGCTATTCAAATGTGTTAATAAAACTGCTTAAGAATTCAATGGATCCTTCCTTCTTTAAGGAAATTAGAACCAAAGCTGTTACCTGTTTCTTTTTAAGAACTTCTTGAACATCATGAGATTTAGACCCTGAACCAAGTTTTGAAGGCGTCTTTAAGTTTGAGGAGCTGTAAATCATTTTTGGATGGCCTGGAGCTGAAAAGATCTATGAAACACAAGTATAATTAAATTAAGTCTTAGAAATGCTTTAAAATAATTTTGAGAAAGACTACATGTACTTCTTTTTTTTTCAGGAGTTAAGCTTTACTTTAAAAACTTCATTCATAAACCAGTTTTTATGTATATATAAATTCAACTGTATTTCAAATACAAAAACAAAAATTTTAGCAATAATGTTGTTTCTGAATGCAATCACATCCTTCTTCTCTTTGTATTTTTTTAATTGACAGAAAAAGAACCGCAGCCACTTGTATCTAGGACCTTATATCTAGGAGTGGGCCTGTATTCCTAGTGACACCTTACTGTCCTGTTAAACAATTTCACAGAATATGAACCTCCAACAAACCCCACTCTTGTGACCACGATGGGTCAAGACAAAAACAAAAACAAATCCACAATCATGAGTAAACACAGAAAAACAAAAAACAAAAAAAACAAAAAACAAGAATACTATCCAAACGGTAAAAATGACTGAGTCTCTCTTTAACCTGGCTAATAGTAATGAGAGCAGCCTCTTTATCAATTATAGCTTTAGCCTCATTCTAGTTTTCCTTCCTATGTTAAGACTAATTAAGATATCTGGTCACAGAATTATTCCTGTTTCTTTAAACCCTCCTCCAAATCACCTAATACAGGATGAAAGTACTTTGTAATCACAACCTATTTAAATCAAATGCTCTATGAGTTTATAATCAAACATGAAATAAGTAGTTAGCTCACAGGTCTGACTTTGCAAAAGCAAAGTGGTGGCCATTCTTACTGTGCTAGTTTTGGTATTCTGATTCCTTTCCCATTCTGAACAGACCACTCTGCAGTTAACCTTCCCTTCTTTAAGGCATAGCAGAGCTACCTGGAACAGTACAATCTCTCTGGTTCAAGGCTTTCCCGACACAAATGGCAACACCTGCAATGTACTGAGCACTTAGTATGTACTTAACACTCCCCTCTTCCATGCTTTACTAACATGAAATTTTTTAATCCTCATAGCAACTCAGTTTATTGAAAAGGAAACCAATGCTCCCAAGTTATCTCACACAGGTATTAAGAGGCAGGTCAAGTCAACCAGTGCTGTCTGACTTCCAAATCTGTAATTATCACTGTTTTGGTATCTTTTTATAATATAATTTTTTTAAATGTTTTATTTATTTCTAGGAGAGAGAGAGAGACAGCGTGAACAGGGGAGGGTCAGAGAGAGAGGGAGTCACAGACCCTGAAACAGGCTCCAGGCTCTGAGCTGGCAGTCAGCACAGAGCCCGACGCGGGGCTCGAACCCACGAACTGTGAGATCATGACCTAAGCGAAAGTCGGACGCTTAACCGACTAAGCCACCCAGGCGCCCCTATAATATAATTTTTTAAACAAAAGAGGTATATTACAAAGGTGATGTATCCATCACTAAGCACCAGCAATTATCAGGACATAAAATTGAGTAGTTCCCCTTATCCAGTTTGCCTTTTCATGGTTTGTTACCCGAGGTCAACTGTGGTCTGGAAACAGATGACCCTCCTTCTGATTCGTCAGAAGGTCACTAGAAGCCTAATACTACATCATGTGTATACTATTCGCCTCACTTCACCTTATCATGTTAGCATTTACCATCTCATGTCATCACAACAAGGATGAATATGGTACAATATTTTGAGTGACCTCTCCTTTATTAAAGTATATTACTATAACTATTCCATTTTAATATTACCATTGTTCATCTCTTACTGTACCTAACTTAATAAACTTTATTATGGGTATGTATTTATAGGAAACAACATAGCACATAATAGGATTTGGTACTATGTATGGTGTCAAGCCTCCACTGGGGGTCTCAGAAAGTGTCCCCATAGGTCAGGGGAGACAACTATAATTTTGTTTTACCTAAATCCCAACATGCATACCAAACACTATGTTTCTATGTTTTATCCGTAAATATTCAGCTGTATCTTTAAAAATAAGGACTCCTTTCTAAAACATAACCACAATACCATCATCACACTTACCACAACTCCTTACTATCATTAGATAGTCACATCACAAGACTTTATTTTCTAAACACTTTTCCCATTTGAATTGGGATCTATTAAGGTCCATCTACAGCAACTGGTTAGACCTCTGTAGTCTCTTTTGAGACCACGTCCTTTCCCATCTCTTTCTTTTCCTTGCAAAGTGTTGCTGAAAAACCAAGTCATTCATCCTGCAGTATTCACCACAGAATTCTATGATGCCCTGTAACATATTCCCCTATTCTCTGAATTTCCTTCAAGTCAGTAGATCTAAAGCCTTTTTGACATCTTCTCAGTCTTTGACAGGATTCCAGAGATCGTTGACAACTTCATTTACTGAGTGAACAAAATATTCTAGAGTCATCTGGAACACTGCCAGCTCCAGATCTGGGGACAGCTATTTCTTCAAAAACCCTTGGCTCCTCTGGGTGCCTGGGAGGGAGCAGGGGGTAATTACCCTTGGAATGATTGATTATTATTTCTAGACCTTTTCAGTGAATACAATTAAGAAATGTTTTGGAGCTTTCTATTGGTTACTATTTTTTTAAGATAAAACAATATGTGAATGTGTATCAATACAGCTGACCCTTGAATAACTCAGAGGTTAAGGGGCTAGATTCCCCGCCTCCACCAAGAATCAAAAATCCACATACTTAACTTCTGACTTCCCCAAAACTTAATAGAATAGCCTAGTGCTGACTAGAAGCCTTACCAATAACATAAACAGTCAACTAACACATACTTTTTATGTTATATTTTTCATATACTATATTCTTATAAGAAACTATAGAGAAAAAATGTTAAGCAAATAATAGGAGAAAATACATTTACAGTCCTGTGCTGTATTTATTTTAAAGATCCATGTTTAGGTGAATCTGCACAATTCAGACACATGTTGTTCAAGATCTACCATACTTTCAATTCAAACATAGGACTACAATGTTTTTACTTAATCTATCATACACATCTTTTGAATCACACTGAAAATCTCAGTTGTCAGTGGCACTAATATAATTCTTCATCTGATTTATCCTACAATTCTAACACAAGGTTTTAGAGTAACAATATGATTACTGAAAAATACTTTTTAAAACTGCTTTTTGTCACCTGGGTGCATCTCATTGGGAATATAAAGTCAAATAGCTGTATTATAAAGTACTCTCTATGGGCTCAGTCAGTTAAGGATATGACTCTTCATTTTGGGTCAGGTCATGATCTTGTGGTTCGTGAGATCAAGCCCCACAATGGGTTCTACGCAATCAGTGTGGGATTCATTCTCTCCCCTTCCACCTCTCCCTGCTCACACTGTCTCTCTCTCTCTCTCTCAAACAAATAAACTTTAAAAAATAAAATATTCTCTATGTAAACATATTAGTTCATCTGTTTCACTTTTTAATTCTTAGAGATTACTTTTTTCATTTTATTTTATGACTGAATGCTGCATTTATAGCATTTATATGGTTCCAAGACAAATCTACAAAACAAGATCATTAAGGTTGTCTAGTTTCTTCCATCCTTGCCGTAACCACCAAAATTTAAATTCTAAAAAAATTTTTTAAATTAATTTTAGGAATTCTTGTTTCTGCTATTAGTCAAATACTATGTGTTCAATGGCCCTACTTGCTTACACTAACAGTGGCTGACTCTATATGTTTTGTACCATCTTTTTTTACCTAATATATCCTCATGATTACCTTATGGTACATATGAAGATATTTCTTGTTCCGTTGTAAAGTTGCACTTATGCTACTGTATTACATTTTAAGTAACTAGTCCCTTACTGATGGACATCTGGATTGTTTCCAGTCTTTTGCTATTATAGTCTACAATTACTTGCCTGGTACATATATTTTGTCATAGTTTGACAAATGTACTTTTGGCATACACTCTGAGAAGGAGGTTACTGATTTAGAATAAATGCATACATAATTTTGCCATACACTGCCAAATATGCTTTCATGGGGATTGTAACATTTAGCATTTCCATCAGCATCTAAATTCTCAGATCTTTTTGGAAATTATCCTAGTTTATTATGTAATTTTAAAAATGGATCTAATTTTATCTCCTCTATATGGCTATTCACTTATCCAAATACCATTTATCAAAAAGTCCATATTCTCCCCATTGACCTGAGATACGGTGTTGACATCTAATAAATTCCTATTTGCAAGGGAGTCTATTTCTCATCTTTTATACTGTTCCACTAGTCTATCTCTTCATGTGCCAGTATTAATTGACTTAGTTACATGGGCTTCATATTTTTTCATGTTTAGTAGAGTTAATTCTTCTTCAGAATTTTCCAAGCCCTCTTAGAAATAATCACCATGTGGAGAGTCACTGTATAGATATACTCCTAAACGCAAAAGCAGCTACTTAACATACATTTCAAAGTGTGATTTTTGATTATGACAGAATCTTCTTCATTATATTTTTCTAAAATTCTCAAATTCCTACTGAGCTTTGAATAGAAAAAAAAAATTAAGCAATTTCTCGCCATATCATGGAAATTAGGCAAGTATACCCTCCACACTTAGGTTAGCTGTCACATTCACCTCAATTGAAGAAACAACACATTACAAATCTGGATGAAAAGGAATTTGTTAATTTCTCTGTGTCACTAAACAATTTTAAACATGTTTGAGGATCAGGGCACCTGGGTGACTCAGTTGGTTAAGTGTCCAGCTTTAGCTCAGGTCATGATCTCACTGTTCGTGAGTTTAAGCCCCGCGATGGGATCTGTGCAGACAGCTCAGAGCCTGGAGCCTGCTTCAGATTCTGAGTCTCCCTCTCGCTCTCCCCCTCCCCAGCCTGTGCACTCTCTCTCTCTCTCAAATAAACATAAAAACTTATAAATAGACTGATTAATTAATTAATTAATCAGAGGGTCACAGAAACGCATACCTGGCAATCCTCTCCAGCACCACCTGACTGATTCAACAAGTGTGATGCATCACTCTGGTTACCACTTGCATGTCCCAGGCGATGTTTAACAGGAACTTTGTTAAGAACATATGTGCCCGATGTCTGTGGTTTACTCATCATCTGCACACACAAAATAAACACACAAGTGGTAAAAGTTTTAAAAATGCCCAGGAATGATACGAATTCGGGCTAGTGATTACCCTAGGGAAGAATATAAAGAAAGAAAAGAGAAGGGAGGGTGCTATTATCTCTAAATTTTTAAGTCATAGATATACAAATGATTGCTATTATCATGGATGTCTGAAATACGTCATAACAGAATGGGTGCATATGTATATAAACTCATACAGATAAAAATTTCTAATAATTTTTAAAATGTTCCCTTTAATATGTAATGCTTGAAGGATCTGGAGGTTCTAAATGACAGAAACTTAGTATCAATAACAGTGTGATATGGACACCCCAAAAACCTAATGCAAGTTTGGGCTAAATTAACAGAACACAGTCTAATGGATCAACAGGTGACTATCACTTTTATACATCATTCAGCCTACATCCAGGAGAAGCACTTGCCTCTGGACTCTAACATGAAGTGGGACATAAACAAAAGAAATGCAGGCTTAGGTACAGATAAAAAGGATGATGACTAGAGTTAAGATTACATATGGTAAGGAATACTTAAAAAAAAATCTGAATGCATTTAATTCAAACAAGAGAACACCTAGGAAAAAAGTATCACTATCATCAATATGGGAATGTCTCTAATGCATAGTGGTTTCTTCTTTACTTCCTCCATCTGTTCATTCAAGTATATTCTGAGTAACATGTACCCAGGCACAAGAGACAAAAGGAATGAAACAGGCAAAATCCTATTTTCTCAGAGCTTACATTTCAGTTTTTAAAGTTTTAAAAGCTTTAAATGTGTTTTCTATGTGGAAAAAAGTCAGACAAAAGCGTAGGTACAAGGATGACTGAGTCTAACACAAAACAAAGTTCTAGATTCAGAGTTGTTTGGTGGTAGACAGTTACTACATTTTAGTGTTGAGAAGAATCACTAAGAGCATTTCTTTAAACGTGTGGATTTATGGGCCCCCTAACTAGAGACTGACTCTGTAAGTTTCGAACCATAATGCCCAAGAATTTGTACTCAGGTAAATAATTCTGGTAGAAATAGAATTGCACTTGTCAAACTTCAGGGTTCATTAAGAATCAAGTGGAAAGCTTGTTAAAACACAGATGCTTAGTTCCCAACCACAGTGATTCTGACTAAGTTGAGGTGAAGTCCAAAACACTGCATGGGTAATGAGTTCTCAGGAGATGAGACGTTGCTGGTCTGCAGATCAAACTGAGAAGCTATAATGTAGAAGAACTATGGTCCTCACACTGACAAACAATGATCTAGAGGATGGGACCAGAGGACTTCTCCTTGTTTGTGAACCAGTAGATTACCTTCTGGATACCGCCATGTACCGTTGAAGGAGGAGACTGGGCCACCAGCACTTGTTGCTGATGAAGGTGCTGTGGCAAATGGTGGTGCTGCTGTGACAGGTGACTAAGTGTCTGCTGTTGCTGTAGGAGGAGCTGTGTTGGAGACTGCAATGCCGGTTGCTCATTATTTTCCCTGTGCCACAGAACTCGAATGAACCGGTTGTTGAGAACTGCTTCAGTGCTAGAAATGGCTTTCCTGGCCTCCTCATTGGTAAGATACTGAATGAGGGCCGCTTCTGGATCTCCTTTAAAAGCAACCTGTAAAAAAACAAAAGTAACAACAAGAAAGCATAGAAATTAATAAACAGTTAAATGCAAACTCTGATAAAGAATTCAGAAGCAGAAAAGAGCCTGCTGAAATCCATTCTGAAAGCTTTGTAAGTACAGTTCTCTGTCACTCTAAAAGATAATATGCATATTTTTCAAAACTATATACAAAAAAGATTAAATTATTCAAAAAGAATCCTAGTAATGTTACCTAACCACTTGGGGAAAAGTTGTTAGATTCCCTCCCTGATACCCTACATCCAAATAAACTCCAGATATTTTACCGTAACAAAAAACCAAATAAAAACATAGAAGAAAAAAAGGTGATTATCTGTATAATCTCGGTGTATGGAAAACCTTTTTATGCAGATCTATAAAAACAGGATCATAAAGGCAAGGAGCAGTAGATTCTACCACAGAAAAATTTAAAATCTCTCAGTACAAATATACCCAAAACTAAATGATGAAGAGAAGTATTTCTGATCTACATGACAAGCAATGGCTTGGAAAAGCACTATTATAAATGCCCTCATTAAAAACGGGCAAAGACAATCAATAGGCATATCCACACAAACCTGCAAATGATCTATATAAATGAGAATCTACCTAGTAATTTAAAAAAAAGCAAGTAGGGGAGCCTGGGTGGCTCAATGGGTAAGGCATCTGACTCTTGATTTTGACTCAAGTCATGATCTCACAAGTTTTTCAGTATGAGCCTCATGTTGGGCTCTGTGCTGACTCTGCAGAGACTGCTTGGGATTCCCTCCCTCCCTCCTCCCCTCCCCCCCGGCCCTCCCTAGCTCATGCTCTATGTCTCAATAAATAAATAAATTATTAAAATTATTTAAACAAAAGTAAGGCAAAATAAAACAAGTATAATTTTTCACTTACAAAACTGGCTAAAAACATTCTGATGGATTCACATTACAGTGTTGATGGGTTTAACACAGTGCATGTAGGAGTATCAACTGGCACAACCCTTTTGGCAAACAATGTGGCAGCTCAAATAATTCACAACACATCAGGTTTAACAAGAAGGCTTACCACGGCATTGTTTTTATATAAAATAAGAGAAACAAGAGAAATCCTCAACCACAAAGAACAGTAAATAAATCAGGCCTGTTGCTATGATGCCCCCACTCCCAAATTCTTATACTGAAATTCTAACTTACTGTGCAAGTACATTTGGAGACAGGGCTTTTAGGAGGTAAAGTTAAATGAGGTCCTAAGTGTGCGGCCCTAATCTTATGGTACTGGGAGGCCTTACAGGAAGAGGAAGAGATCTTTCTCCCCTTCCAAATTTGAGGACACAACAGGAAAGTGGCCATCTGCAAAGCAGAAAGAGAATCCTCACCAGGAACCAAAGTGGCCTTCACTTTGATTTCAGACTTCCCCCCAAATAAACGTTTGTTGTTTAAGCCACCTAGTCTCTGGTATTTGTGATGGCAATCCGACAAGACTAATACACCAAATTACATTAAGCCATCTAATTTTTCTAAATGCCATCAACAATAGTGACCTAGGAAACATAAAAGAAAAAGGCAGAGACATGGGATATGATTTTGTATTCCCAAAGTGCATAAAATAAGTACTTTTAAAAAGAGCAGCACCTGGGTGGCTCAGTCAGTTAAGTGTCCAACTTCAGCTCAGGTCATGATCTCACGGTTCGTGGGTTCGAGCCCCACGTCAAGCTCTGTGCTGACAGCTAGCTCAGAGCCTGGAGCCTGTTTCGGATTCTGTGTCTCCATCTCTCTCTGACCCTTCCCTGCGCACGCTGTCTCTCTCTCTCAGAAATAAATTTTAAAAAAACATTAAAAAAAAAAAAAGATAAAAAGAGAACACGTTTGTGTATGTGAGTTCTTCCATATAAATATGGTATGTCTTTTCATCAAAAGATTAATAATTATTGCAATGCAGTGAGATTCTGGTGATTTTTCACTTGTGTTTAACAGATTTCCAATTATCTGTAAAATCAAACATGTACTATATTCAGGGAAAAACAGTGCTTAAAAATCTCTCAAAAAGTCTCTCTCAGAAAGAGAACTTTGGTTTAATTCTCTGAAATATCAGATTTCCTCATACTATCTTTTTTTGTTGTTTACTTATTAAATTGGGTGGTGGGTGCATGCACAAGCAAGGGAGGGGTGGAATAGGGGGTGGGGGGGCGGGAATCCCAAGCAGGCTCTGCAAAGTCAGTATGGACCTTCATGCTGTGCTCAAATTCAGGAACCATGAGAACATGACCAGAGCCTAAGTCAGCTGCTTAACCAACGAGCCACCCAAGCAGCCCTTCATACTACTTCCTTAAGGTCTTCCTTAAGGCCCCTCATACTACTTCCTTAACTTGTTTATTCTCTGTCTGCTCTCTGAGGTCAGCTGCATGAAGGTCAGGACCCTGATCATCATATCATGTTCATTATTTAGCCAATGTGTTCAAAGGTGCTGGTCCAGGAGGGCTCACCTCTACATATTGGATGAGGATACAGATTGTGGAGGATGAAGGGCACAGGGATTTACTGCAGTGACCTAAGGGTGGTGCCTTTTTTTTTTTTTAATATAAAACTTGGTTGAATTTTTACTGTTACATTTATTTTTGGGAGAAAAAGACAGAGTACGAGTGATGGAGGGGCAGAGAGAGAGAGACAGAGAATCCAAAGCAGGCTTCAGGCTCTGAGCTGTCAGCATAGAGCTCAATGTGGAGCTCACATACATGAACCATGAGATCATGACCTGAGCCAAAGGTGAACGCTTAACCTATTGAACCACCCAGATGTCCCCTCATACTTTCTTAAACTCAGTTACATAAATCATACTTTGGTTTGATAACCAACACTAATCATCAGGGGTAACTCAGTCAAAGTACAAATTAATAAGGACTTCAAGTACTCTCAATTACAGCATAACATCCAACCACAAATATATAAATTGGAATATGTGGCAAGTAGATAGCAAAATACAAAAAACTACAATTTACATATTAGATAACATGTTACACTGCCTAAAGTCTCAAGGTTACAACCATCCTTAACCAATTACTTTTCACTACAATATAAAAGTCATTCAAGAGACAAAATTACCTTAGAAATTACCAAAAATCTTACCTATCTAGTTAGAATTACTAAAGCAGATTAAAAAGTCATTTGTCCAGAGATAGCACTATGAAAAAAATATATACTAACCATCCTCAGTTTCTTTCAGGAAGAAGTTGCAGATAAGAAAGAAATGAATTAAAAAAATAAAAACAAGGGACGCCTGGGTGGCTCAGTTAGTTAAGCGTCTGACTTCAGCTCAGGTCACGATCTCACGGTTCTTGGGTTCAAGCTCCGCATCGGGCTCTGTGCTGACAGCTCAGAGCCTGGAGCTTGTTTTGGATTCTGTGTCTCCCTCTCTCTCTGACCCTCCCTTACTCATGCTCTATATCTCTCTGTCTCAAAAATAAATATACTATTAAAAAAAATAAAAATAAAATAAAAACAAAACAAATTTAGCTTAATTTCATCATAAAGATGGGTACAGAGCTATACAGTGGAACTTACAACACTTAGCAGAGATTACAAGATTACTGGCTATTTAAGCAAAGTGAACTGTTAATAGTATTTTCAAAGATGCATAAAACCACCTTAATCTGTCAGCAACCTAGTCACATTTACCTGGATGTTCACAATAGTTCCAAACTTGCTGAAGTGTTCATTGAGCTTGGTAATGTTGTTCAATTCCTGAGGGATCTTCTTGACTTCCAACTTGGTGTTTGTATACTGATTCTTTCTCAAGAATCCTGGTTTACTCTGACTGTTATTCCCTTGCCTGAAAATAATATTAACAGATCTTGATTAATTCCCCCATCTTATGCCTTGCCGTGAGACAGGTCAACAAAAAACTTAAAAGTTTATATATATTAAAATGTCATTTGTAAGACATTCTTACATTCTTCAGAAATTACTTAACATTCTTTGGAAATTACCAAGTAATTTTCACATTGTCCTTGTTACATGGAAACAGAACAGGTAGAGAGAAAGAAGACTGAACAGCAAAAGATCACGGAAAGAGGCCCAAATGAGATTAAAATTAATATGCTAAAAATACCCACCACAATTACCAAGGAAACTAACTTTAAAGCAAGGAAAGAACATCATTTTTTTCCCAAAGATGTGCTTTTCATCTTTTGTAAAAGTACAAGTTTTCTCTTCTTCTCTATTCATTTCCAGTGTCTCAGTAATTCTCAATATCGGGGTGGGTCTATATATAGTTAATACAAGTTACTAATACCTATTATTAATATTCTGCTAGCTCTTCCATTTTTAAGATGTTCTAATGATGCCTCTGGGAACCCTAATTTTGAGACACACAGTTTTAAAATCACTGGTTAAGGATAACTGTGAATTTACAAATTTACTAACGCACACAGAAATAATGAAAACACCAATTAGAACTACTAAGTAGCAAGTTATCTTACTTTCCCAGCCAAGGTTTCTTTGTGAGTGGCCCTTCCAAACCACTTATAGCTCTTTTTCGGCTATCTGGTTCAAGAACTACTCTGGTTATGTTGCTATTAATTGAAACAGGAACTGGTGGTTCAGTCTGGATGACAATGTTAGCAGCTGTTGGAAACAAAAATTAACATTACTAACAATGCACAGTATTTGAGGTATTTCAAATGATTAAAACATTTAGCCTAAAAAGCTAAAATGCACAGTGAATAGCACCCAACTACCATCTCCTTTTCAGAAATGCTTAAGAGCAGGAAAAAATTACTAACTGCCTCCTTTTTCTCCTTTGTTAAAAATACAATACTGAAGTTTAAAAAATCATAGGCAGCTCCAATGTAATAACTGATTCAGGCAAGGATCATCAATGGTTGCAAAAAAAATATTTATCAGTGAAAGGTTGTTAGAGAACAAGATATTTATCTCGTGTCCAAGTACACCCCACAAATGATTACTTTACAATGAAGAGATCTAACAACTGTTATTTCAGACAAGCACTCAAACTTAGCATCATAAACAGAGTGAAATTATTTGTATTCTGATGTGATTCAACAGAAAGTTCACCTGGACAGGATATTATTAAGTAAGTGTGTAGCAACGATACTGTGCGTATAAAAGATGTCATATTTTGGAGGTAAAATAAAGTATCTACAAGGCACAATCTCTGCAATATACTTTCAAGTAATTCAAGGAAAAAACTTGAAGTGAGAAGGAAAGAAGGGATGAAGAGAAGAACGTGAATTGCATGTACATACACAAGCACTCAGGCCTACCTAAAGGTGACAAAACTTTAATAAATGGTGAATCTAAGTAAAGGTATTTAGATGTTTATTGCATTTCTTTTTGATTTTCTGTATGTTTAAAATTATTCAAACTCAAAAGTTGGGAGGAAAAAAATCCAAAGCCCATATATAAATTGGTGTATTTCATTCACAACAGTTAAAACTAAAATACTTAAAGAAACTGACGTTACAATGGCTTATCTGTGGGTGGGAAGAAGTGTGAATAAAAGAGTACACAAAACTATGCCTGATATACTGTGAATATTCTCCTTAGTCTTAGTGACTCTACCAAAAGCAAAATTAGTAGCCAAGAATAACACGTAGCGCTAGATGCTGGGGTAGAGATGGGGGGGGGGGGAGGTAATGTGTGTGACAATCAAGGAAACAATGATGCAAATTCACGCATTTAACATATATTTCTCTAGCAGCTGTGATAGCTCAACAATTATATTAGACATACATGTAAATTAGTGAATAAAGTAACTATAATCTCTGCTTTGTTAGGGCCTTTGTTTTCAGAAGGCAAATGGAGGAGATAGCAATTGTGATGGTACAACTCTGTAAGTTGAGATGCCATTGTATCTTCCCTGAAACAGTTATGATTACCTTCTGACATTATCTACTGCTTTTCTTTACTGAAATGCTTTATAAAAAAATAAAGAGATGTATAGCTAGAGGCTGGAGGATTTGACAAGGTGATAAACCAAGTCTGCTGTACAAAAACCTTTTTTTTTTTTTTTTCAATTAAAAAAAAAATTTAATGGGGGCGCCTGGGTGGCTTAGTCGGTTAAGCATCTGACTTTTGCTTAGGTCATGATCTCGCGGTTCGCGGGTTCGAGCCTTGCGTCGGGCTCTGTGCTGACTGCCAGCTCAGAGCCTGGAGCCTGTTTCAGAGTCTGTGACTCCCTCTCTCTCTGACCCTTCCCTGCTCACGCTGTCTCTCTCTCTCCTAGAAATAAATAAAAATATTTAAAAAAATTTTTTTAATGTGTATTTTAGACAGAGGGGGGGAGAGAGAGAGAGTGGGGAGGGGACAGAGAGAGACAGAGAGGGAAAGAGAGAATCATAGCAGGCTCAAGGCTTTGACCTATCAGCACGGAGCCCAACATGAGGCTCGATCCCACAAACTGTGAGATCATGACGTGAGCCTAAGTCAGACACTTAACCGACTGAGCCACCCCTAAAAACCACATTTCTATCTGAGTGAGATTATCCAAGAATTACTGTATATGAATGCAGAGAAAGACCGGACTAATGGCAAAGGCAAAACTTGAATTTCTGAGAATATGATTTTTCCACTAATTTCAAATAATTTGGTAATAATATATGCATTATAACATAGAGGGTAATAGTATATTCTTAAGAATTAGAATTCTGTGGGTTCAAATGATAGTTTAGCCATTAAAATCTGTGTGACCTTGGGCAAGTTTCTTTACCCTCTCTAACCCTCAGTGTCTTTTCTGTAAAAAGAGAATTAAAATAGTACCTCTTTTTAGGAGTTGTAGGAAAGGAATATAAAAGATAATAATACATATACTAAAGCATTTCATTTCATCGTGACACAAAATTGTTAGCCTGAAGTTGTAACACTGATATTAATGGCAGTAAATAAAAGTTAATAATATCAAGATAGGAAAGAAGGTAAGAATAGAAAAATGGTCACCATATAACCAAATTAGAAAAGTACTGTCAGGGGGCGCCTGGGCGGCTCAGTCAGTTAAGCATCCGACTCCTGATCAGCTCATGATCTCGCTGTTTGTGGGACTGAGCTCCAAGTGCAGTTCCATGCACAGCCTGTTTGGGATTCTCCTTCTCTGCCCCTCTCCTACTCGTGCACATGCACACATTCTCTCTCAAAATAAATAAACTTTTAAAAAATGTTTTAAAAATAAGAAAAATATTGTCAGGATGTCCCATGGCCAGTCATTCATATTAGAATTAATTATAAGAAAACCAACTACAGTAAGAAAAATTGATACTTCATCAAACTTTGTTTAAAATTTTTTTAATGTTCATTTTTAAGAGAGAGAGCATGTGAGAATGTATGGGAGAGGGGCAGAGAGAGAGGGAGACACAGAATCCAAAGCAGGGTGTCGGCCAAAGCCCAATGTGGGGCTCAAACCCACGAACCATGAGATCATGACCTGGGCCAAAGTCAGATGCTCAAGTGACTGAGTGACCACGTGCCCCTAACCCAACTTTTTTAAGGGAGGGGAAAGGAGGACATCAGCCCCTGTTAAAGGTAAATGCCTGCATTTAATCTTTAGGTTTGTGACTATGCTCTGTAAAGATCCTAACATATGGCTGTAATCATAAATAAAAAGATTAAATAATAATCTTACTGCAGTATTTTAGATTCTCAGTTATTAGTGTGAAACACAGCTCTCATAATACAAAGCAGGCCAAAAGTGACCAATTCTTTGAAGGCAAGGGATCATGTCATTTCATCTTTCTTTACTTAGTACATAGTGCAGTGCCCAGTAAATAGCTAAAACAGCCTAAAGGTATATAAAATAGCAACTAAAAATTAAATATTATTTTTATTTTTAAATATAGTACAATTATAACTTTTTTAAAAACTTATTTTGAGAGAGATAGAGACAGCCCGAGTTGGGGAGTGGCAGACAGAGGGGGAGAGAGAGAATCCTAAAGCAGGCTCCACACTGCCAGTGCAGAGCCTGACATATGGCTCAGACTCATGAAACTGACCAAGAGATGGATGCTTAACCGAATAAGCCACCCAGGTGCCCCTATAATTACAGCTTTAAAATAAAATCTGGAGACAAAGTTATTAAAAAACATTTATTTGTTCATAGCAGCACTCTCCACAATAGCTAAAACATGGAAAGAGCCTAAGTGTCTATCAACAGATGAATGGATCAAGAAGATGTGGTTTATCTATACCATGGAATACTACATGGCAATGAGAAACAATGAAATCTGGCCATGTGTAGCTACATGGATGGACCTTGAGGGTGTTATGCTGAGCGAAATAAGTCAGGCAGAGAAGGACAAATATCATATGTTTGCACGTATAGGAGGATTAGGAGGAACCTAACAGAAGACCAAGGGGGAGAAGAAGGGGGAAAATGGTGGGGGAAAGGGAGAGAGGCAAACCATGAGAGACTCTTGAATGCTGACAAAAACTGAGGACTGATGGATGTGGGGGGGAGGGGCATGGAGGAGGGCACTTGTGGGGATGAGCACTGGGTGTTATGTGGAAAATAATTTGACAATAAACTATTTGTAAAAAAAAAAAAAAAAAAACATTTATTTGAGATGATTATTTGGCACTCTTTAAAACGACAGTGTGTAAATAATCTTGGACATCAGTGAGGTCTGAAATGCTATACTGAACTCCGGTATAACAGCAACAAAGAAAGTCTGAGGCATTCCCACCTCTTGGATTTGCATCCATATCTCCAGATGTTAGGCCAATCAGGTTGGGGCGCTGTGTCTGTGTTCTAGAAAAGAACTGTCTGTACTGAGATCTACCAGAACTGGTAATACTAGGAGCTTCTGGATTATAACCATCTGGTTCATATGTATCTAGGGGAAAACAAAACAACAAAACATGTAACAAATAAGAGAGTGGTTAAGTAATTTTTCATTACTGTAAAGTAAACAACTGCAAAAAATGAATTTTTCTTTGACAAATATATCAACCTATACATACATACAAATGTATTTATGTTTACATATATATTTGATTTACAATGTATATTAATACACCTGTTAGAAGTGAAAGAAATAAAAATGCTCCTGTCTCAAAACACAAATACATATATACATTCTTGATTACGGAAATATTTCCAGATTCATCTACCTCACTAACCATTTTAATTCTATAATCACTTAATCCAAACCTCAGTAAATAGTTTTAAAAGAAATATGCACATACATGAATACCATAAATAAAGGACTGGTTGAATTTCCTCTGTTATGTTTCCCCAATTTCTAGGTAATCTTTTTTTTTTTTTTTTTAACTTATACCCAAGTTAGTTAGCATATAGTGCAGTAACACTGCAGTACAGTGATTTCAGGAATAGATTCCAGCAAATTGTCCCCTACATATAACAACCAGTGCTCATCCCAGCAAGTGTCTTCCTTAATGCCCCTCATTTATTTAGCCTTCCCCAACCCGAGGTATTCTTTTAAGTAGAGGGAAATCAATCCACTAATCTAGTTACCTACACCTTAAAATGGAGATATAATAGCTGGTTTCATACAAAAACAAGCATTTCAAATGTTTTATTTCAAACAGCTAAAAAAAATTTTATATTTACAAATGTAATCATGATCTTACTACCACCCCATCAATGCCACTTTTATCACATTCCCTTTGTTTTCCCTACACCTAATATTTAATTTTTAACTTTCTAACACTAAATAGCTATTTTGCTGGCGTTAAAAAAAATTCTGAATATGTTCATCTCTAAATGGTATATATTCTCTTCATCCGACGTACAATGAAACAAGGGTTGAGATCAAGTGAAGGCACTGGTTTTCAAAACTGTGATTTAAAAGTTTTTGGGTCCTTTTTCTTGGTGGAAAAATGTTCTTGGAGTTCACATTAAGTTTCAGCTATAAGGTAAGAGGCATTCAGATCCTTATTAATGACCAACCAATAATATAATTCAAAGTATAAGATCAGCAAACTATGATTAAAAAAAAGTTTTCAGTTAGCACTTGGTAGTCTCAAAAGAAAATCTCCTATAGCTGCAGGTTTTAAAGAAGTTACATAATCAAATGACCTTGTTCTATAATTCCTGAGAACACACAGAACCCCTAGAAACTTAAAAGTCCTTTAGTCAATTATGATGAACTAAAATCTAAAGGGAAAGCAAGAAATGTTAAAAACCTCATGAAACACCTGCAAAGCACTCCACAGGTATTCCAAATGTACACGTAGGCAGGATGGAGAGTTTTTAAGAAATCACTACATTATACAGAGCCAGTCCACACATGGGGCAGAGCGGGGAAAAAAGACATGTTCACCCATGATCAGCAAGAAAACAGATGTTTTTGGTTTATTTTTAAAAAACTAACCTAGTTTTTCTTATAATGTATAACTGATTAGAACATTCAAGTAGAGATTCGCTTCCTCTTTACCTTATTAGAAAATAGTTCAAAGAACTACCATGACTTTTGTTACTGAGGCACTAAAAGTCAACACAGAGGACACCAGAGATGACAGACACACAGGAGGCCTAATCATCTAGCAACCACTAGGGACAAATCAAAGAGACAGAGGAACAGAAAACAAAACTACCTCAGAGGTTTAGCGGGAATTTGTGACGGCAGATCAGGATGCCAGTCACTACGTAGGCTGGCAAGTTATGATACGAAAGATCAGAGAGGTGGATGGCCATCTGTAGCAAAGCTTACCTGGGACCAGAGGGGTGGGGCTGGAGACTGAGGTATGGTACCCAATGGAGGATCCCATGAGGTTTCGAGGTGGCACCAAACGAGCTGCCAACAGAGGAGGCGGTGTCCCCAACTGAAGTCGCTCAGATGCAGCAGCACCATGTTCACGAGAGTACATGGGCTGTCCTACAGAGGAAAGAATAGGAGGGCAGCTGGGAATGAGAGTCACAAGCTCAGGGAGTGATGTACTTCCTGAGACTTCAGCCAAGAACTGAGAAAGTACACCAAAATGCCAGTTGAGAAAGGTATTACTGAGATTCTTACTAACTCAAGAAACAGGCATATAACTAGGTAGGATGCACTGAAATATAAAGAAAGAGTAAGAATTAGGTAGTATGACTGTATAATCTCCATTTTTCATAATCTTAAGTGGAGTAATTATATGCTAACTGTACCCAAAACTGAACCATATCACGCTATCTGATAAAGGAGCCCTGAGCACCTCGCATATAGTTTCGCATCCAGTGAGACAGGTAGTTTTTTGAAGACTGTTGTCACATTCACTAAAAACAAAAACTCTCCTTCTCAAATCACATAATTTAAGGTGACACAAAACATACTCCCATATCTCAGAGCAGAAAAAAGAACAATACAGAAATTAAAAACAAAAAACACCACAAGCATATCTTCACAGAACATGAGAAATGTTCAAAAGAAAAACACTAAACAAGATAGTGAAAATTTGTTATCCCATGAGCAGATAGATAACAAGTACAGACAAAGAAAAAAAAAGACAAAACCCGAGATAAACAGACCAACTACTGTACATGTGAAATAACCTGATATTAAGAACCACTTTTTTGGGAAAAAAAAAAAAAACACATTTAGAGCTTACATACATTAACAGAGGAATGTCTGACACAATGAAGTCAAATTTGGTAGAACAAAAGAAGTCAAGGAGCGGGGTTTTTCTTTCGTTGGTCACTTAATAGTATCTGTTTTACTGACTACCCCCTGAGACTTATATATAATGTTTACTCAAAACCTTATATTTAAAGTCAGATGTTCACTATGTGGCACAAGATAAAGTGAATTTAGAATTTTTTTACACCTGATAAATGTCCTTAAAAGTTACAGAATTCCAAAAGATTTTTTAAAATTATTTCAATGTTTATTTATTTGACAGAGAGAGAGAGAGAGCAAGCAGGGGAGGGGCAGAGAGAGAGGGAGACACAGAATCAGAAGCAGACTGAGCTGTCAGCACAGAGCCTGACAAGAAGCTCCAACTCACAAACGGTAAGATCATGACATGATCCCAACTCAGACACTTAACTGAATGAGTCACCTAGGCACCCCTCCAAAAGATTTTTAATACACTTTACTAGAACACGCCACAAAACCACCACCTGATTTCACAGTAAATGTACAAGAGAAACAAATGTACTAAATTTTACTACCCTTCTCTTCCTATGTATGAAGCAAAGGAGCAGGTGACAAATCATACCGTATAGCACAACTGTGTGCTTAGCACCAATTCTTTCAAAATTTGTGTTAAAAAAGGATCTTTCGATCATTACATTGCAAAAATAATCTAACATATCACCAACGATCCGAAAATAGTTGTTAAGAACGACCTACTGGGCAGAATTTCCTGCAGAATGGAGCGTGGATAATAACTTTTAATAACTTTTAATAACGGTCTTAAAAGTAAAATGAAAAGTTAAAGGCTAATCTGCACAATATCTTGTCAACATGAATGACAACATGCATTTAATTTTTAGAAAAACGGCTGTTTTTTCAAATGCACCTGTTTTTCTTCAACAACACTTACTGAGATCTCTAAATACAATTGTGAGATACAAAAGGTCCTTAAATAAAAGTCTGATTCTAAGTCTGGGCAGAAGATTAAGAGGAACCTGGTACACCTTCACATATACACACGGTGCTTCCAGAAGCATGACGACTATCAAACACTAGGTGTGTCAAACAAAACAATCTGCAGAAGCCACATGAAGAGGATCCCACTGGTCAAAAATGAAAGAAACACCAAAAAGGGATGTAATGAGATGAAACATATCATGCATGTTAAAAATCCACGAGTTCTTAATGATCCCCTATGGAATATCCTAGGAAAGCAAGTCTTTCTTTCCTGATAAATGAAAGAAAACAAGCATTTATCCTGTCTTTCCTATACAAACTGCATCTCAAGTCAACTCAACACTACTGAGTTTTACTTTGTAGAATGCCAGTGAATAAATGTAGAAGAAATTACAGAATTAGAATATTACACTTTTATAACCCTAATGAAACAACAGATCTAAGCAGTGATCAGAAACGGCTGCTGAAACCAAGAGTAACTTTCAAAATGGATGAATCAGGATGAAAACACCTATACACACTGATCAGTATTTGTAACACAGACAAACTCTCCAAATATAGCCCCCAATTTAGGAAATACAGAAGAAAGAATAATGTGTTAAGTGACATAAGGGGATGTAATGTGCCAAATCCAGAATATGAAAAAATTCTTCAGGACAAATGATCAGTTTCTTCAATAAGGAAAAACAAAAAAAAAAAAAAAAGGTACAAGAAACTGTAACAGATGTAAAGACCTACGAAATATATCTTCTAAATATAATATGTACCCTTGTTTGAATCCAGCTTCAAATGAACTACCTGTAAAAGGACACTTACAATACAATTCGGAAATATGAACACTGATTAGATATTTGACAAAAAACTTATAAATTATTTTGAGAGTGTAATAAAGTACTGTGATTGTGTGTTCAATCCTTATCTTTTAGAGTTAAGTCATGAAATTCTACAGATGAAATAATCAAGTCAGGGATGAGTTATAGATGAAGTCAAGATTAACTCTGTATGTTGAGAAGCACTAAAGTCCATGAGTGGGGAAGATTCCTATAGTATTTGTTTTCCTTTTGTATATATTTGAGATTTTCCATATTAAGTTTTCTTAAATGAAATACATTACAGTAACGGTGAAGGTAAGCTGATCACAATTTATATTCATTAATTTTAGTTCTGATCAGCACAGAGAGTGAATGGAGAATTTCAAAGTGCAAACACCCCAAGTTGATGCTCCTAAGTTTTTCATATATATTATATGCCTGATACCAGAACTCTCACATTTTTAAAAAATAAAGTTTATTTATTTTGAGAGAGAAAGAGAGTGAACAGGAGAGGAACAGAGAGAGAAGAAGAAAGAGAATCCCAAAAAGGCTTTGCGCCATCAGAGCAGTACCCACCACAGGGCTTGAACTCACAAACTACGAGATTATGACCTGAGCCAAAACCAAGGATCAGACACTTGTAACCAATTGAGCCCCCCAGGCGCCAAAATTTTCACAATCTTAATGTTAACTCTAGTCAGGTGAAGATAGTCTTCATTCAAATACAATTTTTAGCTACTCTTTGTAATTTCCTGATTTTGTCTTTACAAGTATTCCAAGGGGAAATACATCTTAAACTTTAAACTACAAGCTCAATTAGAAAGCAAAAAAGCCACACCTGACAATTATTGGCTATACTCATCATGTATCTTCAGTATTAGAACCCAAGGTCCCTGGCACACAATCAAAAGTTCCAGGGCCTAAATGGTGCCTGGTACATAGGAGGAATTCAATAAAGATTCACTTAAAGAAGTGATGAAAGCTTATTAGAAGTATCCCAATGACAAGTAGTTTGGATGAAAATCTGTATGTTGAAATGGACAATAAGATAATGAATGTAAGACAAAAAGTAAAACACAAGGGGAGAGAAACCCCCAGACAACATTCAATGACTCTATCAGATAGGAATAAATTTTCTAGACCTCAAAATCCAAGATTCTGCACAAAGAAATATTATGCATTCCACAGAATTAAATGAGGAATCTCAAGTTTAGTAGGTGTATAGGGCTTTTGATAATTTCACACAGTCGATAAGAAGAAATGTATTTTCAGAAAAATAAAGATAATTTACATAAGTTCATATGAAGACTGATAACTGCCTTCAACCTAAAACATCAATCCATAAAACAGAGGATGTTGTATTCTATTACTCTTTCACACACTCGTTACAGTGAGCTTAGCAATGATAAAATAAAACTACCACGTCTTCTTCAGAGAAACGTAAAAAAGAGACCAAATTAAAAAAATTTTTTCTAATCTTTTATTATTTTTGAAAGAGACAGAGTGTGAGCAGGGGAGGGCAGAGAGAGAGGGAGACACAGAATCTAAAGCAGGCTGTAGGCTCTGAACTGTCAGCACAGAGCCCGACGCGGGGCTCAAACTCACTTGAACAGTGAGATCATGACCTGAACTGAAGTCGGCGCTTAACCGACTGAGCCACCCAGGTGCCCCAAGACCAAATTTAAAGGAGAAAAGGGATTATTAAAACTGGTCCTGAAAACCAAAACATTATACACTTTATTGTTTATTTCAAATTTGGGTAATATGTCTTAAGTACCCCAGAGGACAGAGATGACTTTAATCGGTGCTATAATACTGCTCTTTCCATACAATTCCACCTATTGCTGAAGTCATTTTCAGAGCTGTGATATTTTTAATGCAGCAAAGCAACAAAATCTCAGAGTTTTTTCTAAACTGTATCTATTCAACAAACATCTTTTTAATAGCATTACCAAAAGCCATATATATCCTACCCAGTTTTACAGGGAAGATTAATTCCTTTACTTTTAATATTCAATTATCCTATTGCAAAACAAGTAGTAACTACAGGCTACATGACGGTTTTATTTTTGGCAGAATTAGTTCCTTTGTAACCTGTATTTCTGAACCACTCTGTTCATCTGGTTACAATGTCAAAATATACTGTACTTGGTTTTTTTTTTTTTTTTTTACACAACATATTTCTTCTCCATGCTTAGATTTTTAGCTTCTTAGAAGAATCGTTTCTTACTCATCTGTATATTCCTGGTATTTAACCTTGAGGAGACTCCTATTTTTACCTTCAAACCCCCAGATTTCATTTTTCTCTGTATATCCTGGGTTTCTACAGACATAACTTTCAACTAAATACCATCTGATAAGCTGTATTCCACTTATAAACAATTTCTGTGTTGTGAATTTTAGTGATAACTTTAACAATAAAATATCCATAATTTATACTTTCCCAACTTATTAAACTTTGAGAGCTCAAGTTCTCTTAATACATTGTAAACACAGGTTTTTTTACTTTGAAGTTCTAATTTTTTTGGAAGTTACTCATTACACTATTAAGAAAAATATACCTAAACAATTTGAAGGATTCAACTAATTTCTAAAAGGAAATTTAAAAAAAAAACAAAAACTATTTTTAAAACTACATACAAAGATACAAAAATTTATGTCTAATGAACTATATCAAAAAAATTATTTACCTGTTTAGAATGTAATCAGAAACTATCTCCTATGTTTTCTAATTTCTCTATGAATTTCAGAAACAAATTTTAACTTTTAAAAAAGGAAGAGAGTAGTTTGCATCGCACAGAGAGTATTAAATTGTCTGATACAAATAATTCTGTAACTTTCAAAACATCTGGCTGCCAACCAACTAAATCTCTTTAAGACACTGGTGCAGTATATGGGACTATCCTCTAAAGCAGTAATTCACAAATGCCAAAAGGAAGCTATCACCTTTTATCGGTCTGAGACAAAATGAGGGGAAAAACGTAACTAGTATTTCATAAAACCAAATATAAAAAGATTGTTCTTTTTTCTGCTACTGTCTTTTTTATGTAAAGATATATTTTTTAAATAGAAATATTAAATGTTTTCACATACAGTTTCTTAATGGGGGCAAACAAGAAGTTGCTAACTATACTGCTCCCTCCAATTTTCTTAAAAATGTTACCGGCCTCGGAAAAGCAGTTTAGAATTGGTGTTTTAAAAGGCCTTTACTATTATATCAACAAAATATTCTTGCTTTTAAAAATAGAAAAATGGGGGCGCCTGGGTGGCTTCGTCGGTTAAGCGTCCGACTTTCGCTAGGTCATGATCTCGCGATTCGTGGGTCGAGCCCCGCATCGGGCTCTGTGCTGACTGCCAGCTCAGAGCCTGGAGCCTGTTTCGGAGTCTGTGACTCCCTCTCTCGCTGACCCTCCCCTGCTCACGTTGTCTCTCTCTCTCCTAGAAATAAATAAAACATTAAAAAATTTTTTTTTAAATAAAATAAATAAATAAAAATAAAAATAGAAAAATGGGGGGCGCCTGGGTGGCTCAGTTGCTTAAGTGTCCAACTTCAGCTCAGGTCATGATCTCATGGTTCATGGGTTTGAGTCCTGCATCAAGCTCTGCTGACAGCTTGGAGCCTGCAGCGTGCTTCGCAATTTCTGTCTCTCTCCCTCTCTGCCTCTCCCATGCTCACGCTCTCTTTCCCTCAAAAATAAACATTAAAAAAAAATTATTTTTAAACAGAAAAATGGGCCTAGGTGGCTCAGTTGGTTAAGAAGTCGATTCTTGATTTTGGCTCAGCTCATGATCTCAAAGTTATGAGATCGAGCCCTGCTTCAGGCCCTGTGTTGAGCGTGAAGCCTGCTTAAGATTATCTCCCTCTCTGCCCTTCTCTCCCCCTCACATTCTCTTTCTCTCAAAAAAAAAAAAGTCGTTTCCGGCTCGTCCTCTTCCTTTCCCTGCCGATAGCCTTCTCGCAGCCATGGTGAACGTTCCTAAAACCCGCCAGACTTTCTGCAAGAAGTGTGGCAAGCACCAACCCCACAAAGTGACACAGTACAAGAAAGGCAAAGATTCTCTTTATGCCCAGGGAAAGCGGCGTTATGACAGGAAGCAGAGTGGCTATGGTGGATAAACTAAGCCGATTTTCCGAAAAAAGGCTAAAACTACAAAGAAGATTGTGCTGAGTCTTGAATGTGTTGAGCCCAACTGCAGATCTAAGAGAATGCTTGCTATTAAGAGATGCAAGCATTTTGAACGGGGAGGAGATAAGAAGAGAAAGGGCCAAGTGATCCAGTTCTAAGCTTTGTATTTTGTTACATTATGAAGACAATAAAATCTTGAGGTTATATTCACTTCATCTGGTTACAGTTGGTCCTTTGAGGGTGAAATAAACTAGTGCCCTCAATAAAATTTCCTTTTTGGGGAAATTTATGCTTGGTGGTTTAAAAAAAAAGACTTAAAAATAGAAAAGTGGTGTTCAAGTAAAGTGAGGTTAGATACCTTGTTCAACTTGGCTCTCCAGCATGTAGCATAACACCTGGCACATAGCAGGCATCAGTAAGTATCTGCTCAATTAATGAGCATGATGCTAAGTCACTAAAATAAATGGTAATGGTCACATTTTTATAAATTAAAATCTGGGTGGAATTTTTACAAAGTTGAGTCATGATGTTAAATTTAACAATATTAAAATAAATGGTAATTGTCAGACTTAAAAAAAGAAAGGATCAAAAACAATTTTTATTGTGAGTCATAACACTAAATTTACCACTAAGAAAATATGCCATCTGCAACAGACTCTAAGATAAATAATCTATTTTTGTACTTTTAAGTCCAAAATCATTAACAAATAATGTTAAGAGCTCAATTGAGGGAAATAAATGATATAGGACTGATAATTGTTGAAGCCAGGCAATAGATACATATATGGTAGTGCATAATACTATTTTCTTTATTTTTATATTTAAAACATAATAATCAAAAAATAAGAGAAGCAGTAAAACAGATATGCACTGTAAAAAGACAAAATTAGAAGACTATTAAAGGCTAAGATGGGGTTTCTGTTCTGAAGAAGCTCAGTTGAACATAAACTTATTACACATGAAAATAAATCTAACAGTAGGCTTTACACGTCACTAGGTAAGAAATGCTTTTTGGTCTTGTTGGAGTTTACAACAGACCAATGATTTTCCTCATGGAAATAGAAGTTTTGGGGTTTGAAAGAAGAGAGAGAGAGAGCAGATCCCTAGGAATAAAGACAGAAAAAGTTGAGTCAAGACAGGGGCACAGACAAGATGTTAATGGCCTCACCAGAGACGATGTATGTGAGACCACAGTGAAGAGATTACCTATGACAGAAAGAAAAGCTACAGGGAAGGGTTCATCAATAGTTTAGGAGGAAATTGTGGCCACTACAGACTTCTCATGAGGTACTGTTGTTAATGATTTTCTTAGGAAAACTAGTTTAGCAGCATTATGTCGTGTGACTTAAGGAGAGTAAAACATAATGGGAGTCAAGATGAGTACAGCAATAATCCAAACGTGAGGTGATTCAAGTGTGGATGAGGGCAGAGCCACAGGAGGAATAGAGGGAAAGGGATACTTCAAAGAAAAGGGATTTTTTTTATTAACTAGAGATAAAAAAAAAAGCAATGAGTCAATCATGTCAAGGTTTCAATTCTAGGTGATTAAATAGTTGTTATTTCAGTTTATAAAGAAAGACCAGGATCGTGGAGACAAAGACTTAAAGAGAGGTAATTATGTTTGATTTCAGAAAAATTAAAACTTAAGGAGACAATAATAACTACAATATTATAAAAACTAACCACTATATCTAGCTTACTAGATGCCGGGTACTATTTTAGATGCTTTAGATAGATATATTCATTTATTCCTCAAACACTCTTAATGAGGTGAATTATATTATTATTCCCACTTTACAGAAGAGAAAACTAAGATACAAAAAAGTTAAGTAACTTGTCCAAGGTCACAATGACAGAAAGCAATGGAACCAGGATTTAAATCTGGGCTTATTAATTACTTTGAATTGCCTCACCATGACATGATAAAGATGAAAAAAGGTTATGATAAACACAACTGGACAAAAGATGAATTTATCCATAAAGTGACACGGCTGTGCAAAAATACCTCTCACAATCTGACATTTTTAACAACTAATTACCTCACTTTTATGTTTTTAGAGAAATATTTTAAAAAGCTTTAAATAAACTAAAAACAACAAAATCACCTAAGAAAAAAGAGAGAATTAGGACTCAAGAACAACATATTATAGTTAAACATAAATGTTATAATGTCCTAGCAACTATTACAGTTTAAATGATTTTTGTTATCTTCACTTCAGCAATAAAGTTAAATAATTATTAGGCATATTTTATCTGACCTTTTGTATATTCTTAGAAGATAAACCTTGTGTTTTGGAAATTCAATCCAAGGAACCATTTTTGAACAAAAGCTTCAAAATAAATTTCCTTTAGAAGAGAATAAAGCTTCAAAAGAAATGTCGTTTAGGAGATATAAATGTTGCTACTTCCTCTACAGCAGAGGAGACTTCTCCAATACAGAAGGCCTTGCCCTTCTCTTCCATGAACGCACAAGTTAGTACACAACTAAATAAAGAGCATAACCACATAGTAAACTGCCTTGTGAAAAGAAATATGTTTATATGGCACAGTCCATAAGAAAAGAAATAAACTTTTTTAAAAGAATAACACTGAACTTACGCTTTTCTACACCCTAGCAATTCTAAGTCAAGCAGTATTTACTTACGTTCTGATACTGTATAAAGGAGGTTCTGGGGTAAAGGAGGAGGTAGTCTTGCTCCCACTGGTGCAAGATTGGGCACTGCACTTGTCCCAGGCTGGTCACGGTTGTTTATCAAGCTTGACTGTGTTATGGGTGGTCCTAAAAATTAAAACAAAGACAAAAAGGTAGAATACTAATGTTTCCTAATAAAAATACTATACTAGTACTAATTTGGATAGTCATTATTAAACTACCTACTTTAGCTTAGAACAGAATTAAGGAATTTGATATACGTAGGCTTCAACACTGTGAGCTGCAAAATTATTTAAGATGACATTTTAGTTCTGGAAAGACAAAACAACGCTAGGGTACAAAAATACAAGACGGTTATCTCTAGGGTATGGGAGTGAAAAATGGCTGAGAAGTAACTTGAACAAACTTTCTGGGATGATGGTAAAGTTCTATAGAACTCAAGTTCTACAACATTATGAGCATGTTTAAATGTACTAAGGGTCTGAAACATAACAGGAAATGCATCAAAAATAATAATGGGATAGGGCGCCTGGGTGGCTCAGTCAGTAAGGCATCCTGACTCTTGATTTTGGCTCAGGTCATGATCTCACGTTATGTGAGATCAAGCCGTGCTTGGGATTTTCTCTTTCTCTCTGCTCGTCCCCGAAGTGTGCACACTCACGCTTTAATAAACATATAAAAATAATAATAATGGAAAAGATAGAAAGATAAGAATATAGTAAAATATTCATCAGAGAACCTAGATGGTGAGTATATGGGTTTTCAATGTGTAATTCTTTCAACTTTTCAGTCTGCTTAAAATTTTTCATAGCAACATGGAAAAAATGACACTCTTGGATTTCACTATTAAACAGAAATGTTCCCACATATCACATCTTTTATTGTGATAATTTCTATATATAAAGATGTTTTTATATCTGGGGAATAAAATTTCAACTTGAGCTTCACAATTATACTATATGCTTGACAATATTAAATCTATGTATTAAATGTCTCCAAATCTTTATCAACTTTAATGAAATGTGTTCTTTTTTTATTCCTTTTTTTTTTAATGTTTATTTTTGAAAGAGAGTGCGCAAGTAGGTGAGGGGCGGGGAGAGAGGGAGACAGAGGATCCAAAGTGGGATCTGTGCTGACAGCAGCAAGCCCAATGCAAGGCTCAAACTCATAAACCATGAGATTATGACCTGAGCTCAAGTTGGACGCTCAAGTGACGGAGTCACCCAGGTACACCATGAAATGTGTTCTATAAAGAATATTACTGTAGGAAACGTAGGTGATCAGTACATGGGTTCATGATAAACTATTTTTGTTACCTTCCTGTGAGTCTACAGTAATTCCAAAAATAAAAGTTTAAGAAAACTAAAAAGTACAGTTTAATAAACTTAATGGCAATCATTTTTTAAAATAACAATTTGCCATCTCTTAATAATTGTTAATGTCTTCACATAGATATTTTCTTCTATCTTTGCATGCATACATGTGAACTATTCACCACACAGGTTTTTTTAATTACAAAAAAAAAAAACCCAAAAACTTAGTCTTGCTTCTGTTCTTCCTAAGCCAGCAACTGTTGAGGATTTTTAAATGATCATTTGAAAAACCTTGGTACTTAAGGCACCTGGTGGCTCAGTCAGTTAAGCATCCCACTTCAGCTCAGGTCATGATCTCACAGTTCTCGGGTTCGAGTCTCACATCGGGCTCTGTGGTGACAGCTCAGAGCCCGGAGCCTGCTTCAGTTTGTGTGTCTCCCTCTCTCTGCCTTTCCCCCACTTGTGCTTCCTTTCTTTCTTGAAATAAATAAACGTTAACATAAATAAATAAAAATAAAAACATTTAAAATAAAAACATTTTGCACTTAATCTTGGTGAATGTGATTAAGAGCATACGGTTCACTAAAAAATAAAGAAAAACAATAAACAGTCCTTATCTGTAAAGAGACTCATACTAAAGTACATACTAGAGAAATGAGAAGACTTTTGGAATTTACTACAGCAAAAATGAGCCAAAAAGCACCCACATGTGCCATGGTGGGGGGCTGGAGGGAGGGGGTAAAGGAAATAAATTAGACAAAAACAGTTGAATGTTGATAATCACTGAAGTTGGATGATCATACATGTGGTACACATATTATTATTCTACCTCTGTGTATATTTGAAAATTTCCATAAAAGACTTTAAAAAGTATTTTAATATTCTAGAAGAGATTTTCTTTTAAGACTAGGAAATTTCATTAACCAAGAGTGGCATGTTCTTTCTTGTGACATCTTCAAATCACTGGGTTTCTTAGATGTTGTCACCTCGCAAGATTTTGACTCCCAAGATCTTTTTAAGGTACCTATTATTAATCTATCTTTCAAAAATTTTAAATCAAGTTAGCTAAGAGATGGGTTCGTCTAAATACAATTCTTTGCTAAAGAAAGAAATAGTCAACAAACATATACTTACTTGGTATGGGAAGCACAACAGAAGGTGGAGGCTGCCCATGTCCCTGGGGAACAGGAAGTCTCATACTATGGCCAGGACCTGGACCTGGACCTGGGCCGGGGCCAGGGCCAGGGCCGGGGCCAGGGCCTGGCATCGGAGGCATTAGCATTCCAGGAGGTGGTGGAGGAGGAAGCCCAGGGGGAGGTGGAGGGAAAGGGATCATGCTTGGCAGAGCAACTTCATCAACAACCAGGGGATCATTTCCATGATCAAACTGACAAAGGTCACCAAGTACACAAAATCCTCTTTCTGTAAGAAGAAAAGAACACTCTTATTATGATCTATTTAGAGTTCAGAAAACAAAACAAGACCCTGAAAAGCCTACCAATCTGACTTACAAAGTATATTTTCTCTGAGGAATTTAAATCCTTCTTAGTGTTATTCTATTAATCATCACATATCCCTAAGGTAGGGCCAGATGTACTCTCTACTTTCTGACACTATGCTTTGTGGAGATAGCAAATAACAGGGTCCAAAACAGGCTACTAGCCACTATCAGATCAACCCATTTGCCATTAAGTTTTTGTAATAAAAATTCAGACTCAGGGTGCCTGGGTGGCTCAGTCCATAGAGCATGCTACTCCTAATCTTGGGGTCATGAGTTCAAGCCCTATGCTGGTATTAGAGATTACTTTAAGGAAATAAAAAGAAAATTAAGATTCAATATAGCAAAGGCAGGGTACAGCAGGTAAGAGACTTAACTAGACAATCTAATTTCAGCTATCTAGTTTCATGGTATTATTCTAAAGTCTACATTCTTGCTATATGTACAGTTTGAAACTTCAGTTTAAAATATTAAAATGGGAAGGGGTGCCTGGCTGACTCAATTGGTGGAGCATGTGACTCTTGATCTCAGGGCTGTAAATTCAAGCCCCACGTTTGGTGTAGAAATTACTTACAAAAAAAAAAAAAAATAAAGAAAAAGAAAGCATTCCATTTACTATTCACTGCAGCATTATTTATAACAACAAAATGTTAGAAACACCCCAAAAGCACATTAATAACAAGTTAAGTTAAACATGTTTTTCTACATATAGAATACTAAGAAACCTTAAAAAGGCATTAAGTTCTAATGTATTAATACAAGATAACTACCAGAAAATACTACTCCACTCGCAAAAAAATGCAGAAGTATAGTATACTAGCATTTACATATAACAGAAAACAGGAGAGAATGTACATATTGTTTATGTACACATATTCAGACTATGTCTGGAAAGATAAACAAGAAATTAATAGCATTAGGGGTGCAAGGGTGGCTCAGTTGGTTAAGCACCTGACTCTTAATTTCAGCTCAGGTTATGATCTCAGTTTGTGCCTGCTTGGAATTCTCTCTCTTCCTTTCTCTCTGGCCCTCCCCTGCCTATACACGCTCTCTCTCTCACACAAAATAAATAAACTTAAAAATAAACAAATAAACATTAAATTTGCCTTGGGAATGAGATCTCTGTGGCTGGGAGACCAGGGTGAGAATGAGATAATGCTTGAGTAATTATTTGATTGTATTTCCTACTTAAAAATAAATAAAATGTAAACATATATATTCTCTGTTTATAGAAAATATGTTATAATGTCTGTGATTTGCTTCAAATGGATTTCCTGGTCCAGAAGGAGCAGGAGAAAAACAAAGATGAAAACAAAACTGCCCAGGGGCTGCTAATTGCTGATGCAAGATAACGGATACACTAGGGTTAATTACATTGTTTTGTCAACTTTTATTAATATTTAAATATTTCCGTAATAAAAAATTAAAATACACCTAGATTCATTCAAATGGGAACTCGGCAAATTAAACTTTTAAGTAGGTTATAATGCTTAACAAATTCCCAGCACCAAACACTACACAAAGGATTACAATTCCTAGTGCCTACCAAATTCTGTGGTCTACCCTTACTGTCTGAAGTAACAAGAACAAAAAAAACCCAAATGGATGAAATCTGAAGACTCTCTTAACCAGAGTCAAACTATTAAATCCAAAAAGCAAATAAGCATATACCAAAGGAGATTTTCCTCCTCATTCATCCCTTTTGACAAAATCTAGGCTAAAATGCAAAGGTCTACAATATTCATATTTGCTTTACTAGTACTTTTGGGTACAATCTAAAGGAGAATCTTTACCATCATAATCTCTGCATCGCCTCTTTGGTGGTGGGTTTCGACCAAAAGAATTGGAAGAGCTATGATTGTTATAGTAATTAGACCAACTCTCCGTTGTGTTTTCAGAGTGGTGCGCAGGTGCGATCACAGTAACAGTGCTGGGAATAGACTGTGCCCCAGAGGAGTACTGCTCAGAAGAGCTTGGAGGTGGTGCAGACACAGGCACATAGGAACTCTCCAAGTCGTTCCTTTCACTCTTGAACTTTGATCTTTCCCTGTGCTCTGCTTTAGAGACAAAATAAAAACAAGAAACAACTGAGATTAGACATTTATGTTCCTAACCTACGTTTCTTTTCTCTCACGATAGGGAAGGAGAGAATACTGCCGTAGGCTTGCTGAGCTTTCCATATTTCAAAGTGCTCTTATTATTCATCTATCCTAACAGCAGGAAGATCAACAACATGATGAATCTTGACCAAGAGCTTGTATAAAATCATCTTTTACAACGTCCACTGATAGTTAATAAGAAAGCTATCTAAGAACTGACTTCCAAATTGAAATCCCGGTTGTCAGTGGTTGCGATCCCACTTATCTACCTACACTTTATTTTTAATTGTATACACTCTAGGCAATCTTAACACAAATTCATTCCTTTTAGTGAGAGAGTGGGGGAAGAAGCAGGTAATCCTCTTCCTCCAATGACAGCTTTGTTGATTAAATGACATTAGTTTCAATTATACAATATAACGGTAAGTCTAGACATGTACCATGATACACTTATGAACAGCTTCCTTTTAGTCAAACTCCTTCGAGTCCTTTGAGAACAGAACCCTGTCTTTCTAACAAAATCGGTACTGGGTTTTTTGAAACAATTCTAGATTTTACAGTGCTAACGGTGCGTGGTAAAGGTACATGTGCCTTTAAGGGAAGTTCTGGTACTATTATGACAGAGGAAGATAAGCAACACAGCGTTTTTAGGGGGAAGCCTCATCTACTCACCAACATTCCTATTTGGATCCCGGTCTTTGCTGCGCCCTCGACTTCGGCTCCGGCTTCGACTCAGGCCCCGGCTCTTACTCCGGCTCTTACTCCTGCCTCTTCTCCAGTCGTACTTCTCACGGTACAATTCATTCCGCTCATAGTAGCGGTCATAGTCTCTCCACTTGCCATCTTCCCTTTTTTTCTCACGTGTCCTATAATACACAGATATAAAAGCCATATGTACACTATAGAAACGAAGTATGCAAACGAATCACGAGTATGAAATTCCCTCCTTGATTCAGCAAAACTCATACTGTCTATGCTTTTTCAGAAAGCCATAGAACCACAGCGTAACTCCTCTGATCCATTATATAAAAAGAAAAAACATTCTCTCAAGCACACTGGGGTGGGGAGAAATGAAAAAAAGAGGTGAATCCAAAGTACGGGGAGGGGTAGGGGAAAAAAAGAAATTTAAAAGTAGGAAAGAAAAAAGGCTGAAACCAAGTTTTCCTAAACAAGACTAATTTCTGGATGGCACGCTGATGATTCAACATACAAATTGAACTATCTGCAATATAAAATACTATGGATGATTTTAATAGTGAGCACCCCTAACCAAATGGAACATTTCACTAATATCCTCTAAGGAGACTACTCCCACCTCTGTGCTCCTGGGGAAAGCACATAATGATGACTGTTTATAAAATGAAGAGAAAGTATGACAAAGACAAAAAACAGAATGGAAGGAAGGTAACATTCTCTTTCTTTAATCAGTTTAGAGAGAGAGATGGGTCAGTACTTATGTTAAAAATCCCATTAATGCCCTCACAAGGAAACTAAGAAGTGAATTAGGAGTGTCTTCTTAATTAAATATAAACACAAACCTCCGTTCACTAGATTCTGAACGAGTCTTCTGGGGACTAGGATACTTCTTTTTTCTGCCATCTCGTTCTTCCTCTGCTGGCTCCTGAAATACCTACATGAAAGCATTCATTAGAAGGAAGATCAGTCCTCTTACCAATTACGAAACACATCCACGTGATAATCTTCCTAGTGCAAAAGGGGATACAGATACACTGAAACAGTGAAGTCAAGAGGCACCTGGTCAGTTGAGTGTCCAACTCTTGGTTTCAGCTGTGGCCATGATATCATGGTTTAAGTCCTCCATCAGCATGGAGACTTCCTGGGATTCTCTACCTTTCTCTCTCTCTTCCCCTCCCCTGCCTGCTCTCTCATGCTCTCTCTCAAAATAAACAAATAAACTTGAAATGAAGGAAGGAAGGAAGGAAAGAAGGAAGGAAGAAAGAAGTCAAATCACATCCAAAAAAGTCAGGCAGCAGGGGGCAGTAAACAAGATGCTGAAATTACTTTAACAGTAATACACTAATTTTTAAATGTTAATTTAAGGGGCACCTGGCTGGTTCAGTCAGTTAAGCGTCGGACTTCACCTCAGATCATGATCTCACGGTTTGTGGGTTCAAGCCCTGCATTGGGTTCTGTGCTGATAGCTCAGAGCCTGGAGCCTGCTTCAGATTCTGTGTTTCCCTCTCTCTATGCCCCTCTTCCACTCATGCTCTGTCTCTCTCTGTCTCAAAATTAAATAAATCCCCCCCAAAAATTTTTTAATAAATGTTAATTTAAGGTAGAGAACAGAAGTGCAGGAGGAAAACAGCAATTAATCCCTCACAATGAAAGAGTAAGTCTGTATTTCTAAGTATCATGGGTAAAATGGTTCCTGTTTTCCTAATTATAAAATATACTCATAATTTAAAGACTGGATTTATTTCATAGAAAAGGTTTCAAGAAAAAATGGCAAAATAAACAAGTGTCATAAAACTACACATTTCATGAGGTGTATAGGAAAATGGTACTGGAATTAATGGAAGTATTATCTGCTTTTATTTTTTTATTTTTATTTTTTAATGTTTATATTTGAGCAGGAGAGAGACAGAGCACAAGCAGAGGTGGGGCAGAGAGAGAGGGAGACACAGAATCTGAAGCAAGCTTCAGAGTCTAAGCTGTCAGAACACAGCCCAGTGTGCGGCTCGAACCCACACGCTCTGAGATCATGACCCGAACCAATGTCAGGCACTTAAATGACTGAGCCATCCAGGTGTCCCAAGAAATACTGTCTTCTTTTTAAAGCATAACAGTTAAGAGTGACCAGAAATAACTTGTGATTTTATTTTTTTAATATTAATCTCAAAATAAATAGCCTTTACCATAGAAAGGTGAAATAAAGTCATTTGCAAGAGCTAAACAAATCCATCTAATGGAGAAACTCACTTAACAACCAGGAGGTCAGTGAATGGAACAGATGATAACAATTTAGTAAAACTCAGGCAACATAAAATGGTAGCCACAATATGGCAACCATATAGCGCTGGCTAAAATATTATACATTTATTAAGACTATTTTTAAAAACCATTCCTATTTAAAGGAAATACAGAGTACATATTACTCCCCTGGGATGCAATCAGCAAATCCATACAGCAAAAACTCTATAGAGCAAAAGACTGAGTTCTTTCAATAAAATAAAATTTATGGAGAAAAAATGGGGGAGGAAAAGAAAAATGAGAGAGACATACAGGTAGGTATAAAGGGCGGATTTAAAAATTAAAAGAAACTTAAAAGACATCAACTTGGGAGATCTTTTTTCCTTTCTGTATTTTGCAACAATTTTCTTGATGGACATGCATTAATTCCTAATGGAAAAAAAATATTATTAAAGAGTTAAAAGACCCAAGAGAAATAAAAACATAAGGCCACCCAAAATCCTGGACATGAATGTTCACAGTAATATTATTCATAACAACAAAAAAGCATTAATCACTTGTCTATCAAGCCAAATTCCATCAACTGTTAAAGAAAAGGTGATATTTCCATAAAATGGAATATTGTTCAACCATAACATAAGAATACGTGATACAACCTAGATGAACCTTGAAAGCACCAGGCTAAATGAAAGCTAGTCACAAAAGACTACAAATTATATAATTCTGTTTATATGAAATATTGAGAATAGGCAAATAGAGAAATAATGTAGATTGGTGGCTACCTGAGAGAGGGATAGGGGTTGGGAAAGAACAGTTGGAGGGTGAGAGATTAATGAGTACAGGATTTCTTTTTCAGATAATGAAAAAGATTTAAAATGGAACATAGTGATGGCTGCACAATTCTGAATACAATTAAACCATCACATTTGTACACTGTGAATAGGAAAAGTGTATGGTAGGGGAGTTGTATTTCAATAAAGCTATTTTTAAAAAGTCAGAGAGCATGCACAATATAGATAAATCTCACATAATGAACTAATGGGAAGGGTGCCTGGGTGGCTCAGTTGGTTGGGCAGCCAACATCAACTTTGGCTCAGGTCATGATCTTGTAGTTCCTAAGTTCGAGCCCCACATTCGAGCCTGCTTTGGATTCCGTGTCTCCTTCTCTCTCTCTTTCCCTCCCCAACTTATAAATGACCACTTTGGAGTGCCTGGGTGGCTTAGTCGGTTAAGCGTCCGACTTTTGCTTAGGTCATGATCTCACGGTTCGTGGGTTCGAGCTCCACGTCGGGCTCTGTGCTGACTGCCAGCTCAGAGCCTGGAGCCTGTTTCAGTCTGTGACTCCCTCTCTCTCTGACCCTCCCCTGCTCACGCTGTCTCTCTCTCTCTCCTAGAAATAAATAAAACATTTAAAAAATAAAAAATAAAATAAAAATAAATGACCATTTAAAAAATAATAATGAGTTAATGGAGTTATATGGCTAGCTCAGTTGGTAGAACATCCAACTCTTGATCTTGGGGTTGTAAGTTCAAGCCTCACATTGGGTATAGAGATTACTTAAAAATAAAATCTTTAGGAAAAAAGGAAGGCAAAAAATTATGATTCCTTTTACAAAAAGTGGAAAAAAGAGGAGTACATGGTGTTAAAACAAAGAGTACTAGTTACTCTGGAGAGAGGGAAGTGAGAGGGAATAAGGAAGAATGAGTTGTTTTTAAAAAAAGAAAGTTCAACCCATCTGATTATTTAGATCTCAATTCAAACAAATAGGGAAAAATGGACATTTATGAACAATTATAAATTTAAATACGACTAGGCATCTGTGAATATTAAGGAGCTACTGATATTTTTATAAGATAAAATATTTCTAAATATTACTTTCAAAATAATATCTTTTCAAGATGCAATGAGTAATTAGAGATAAAATTATATATCTGGGATTGTTTAAAATTAAGAGGATGAAAAGTGGCTGAAGAACAGTAGAAGGTATCTGCTCATGGATCTGTAATCACTGAAGTTGAATGATGGGTACATGGAGGCTCGTTTTATTATTCTGGCTTCTTTCAAACACTTCCATAATAAAAACTTGTTAGAAGTTTAAAAAAAATCTTCATTCTTTACTATTTTAAGTATATTTTCTATAACTTCCTGGTGGTAAGGATGGATTTTTTCCACAATTCTAACTTAATCTATTGCCTTATATATTCTTGAATTCATACTATATATGAAGACTTCAGGACACCTGAGTGGCTTAGTTGGAAGAGCATGCAACTCTTGATCTCAGGGTTGTGAGTTTGAGCCCCATGATGAGTGCAGAGATTAATACAAAATAAATAAACATAAAACTTCATAAACCAAAACCTCTTACCTACTTCGATCTTACTATTCTTTTTTGTTTGTTTATTTGCTTTGAGAGAGAGAAAATGAGCCAACAGGGGAGGCGCAGAGAGGAGAATAAGAGAATCCCAAGCACCGACAGCACAGAGCCAGATACAGTGCTCAGACCCACAAACTGTGAGATCATGACTGGAGCTGAAACCAAGAGTCAGCCACTCAGGTGCCCCCATCTTAGTATTCTAAGAATATGAAAGGTAGATTTCTTTATAGAATTGTATTATGACCAGGCAAGGTAATTTTTTTCAGTTTTTCTTCTACAGTGTCCACCTGACTTAAATGTTTCTACTTCACATCCTAGATTAGAAGTCTGATCATTACATATTTAAGAAGTTTTAATTATTATCTTGGTCTATCATGGCTACACAAGTCTGAGAGTCTCCATTCCATTGGGCCATTTTTGATATAAAAGTATACTAAATAGGTATTTGGATTAGGCAGGACTGGCTGTGGGCTGATGGTTGTTGGGGCTGAGTGACAAATACATAAGAATTCATTATACTACTGTCTGCTTTTGATGTATGTTGAAAAATCTCTGCAATAATATTTTTAAAAATTAAAATGAAATAAGAATGTTTTCAGACAAACCAAAGGAGGGAAAAACTCTGCTACAGGTTCTCATATTTGTAGTCATAAATCAAAATCTAAGAAAAACTGCCTTCTAATAATTCAGATAAATCATGGTATAGTGCAAATAAGGAATATAATACCAAAGATGGATGATTCTTTTGCTCACTCAAGAACTCAGACAGGGTAGGGGCGCCTGGGTGGCTCAGTCGGTTGGGCATCCAACTTCGGCTCAGGTCACGATCTCATGGTTCGTGGGTTCAAGCCCCGCGTCGGGCTCTGTGATGACAGCTAGCTCAGAGCCTGGAGCCTGTTTCAGATTCTGTGTCTCCCTCTCTCTCTGACCCTCCCTTACTCATGCTGTCTCTCTCTCTCAGAAATAAATAAAACATTAAAAAAATTTTTTTAAAAAGCTCAGGGTAAAAGGGTTTAATTAACAGCCAATTATAGCTGCAGCAAATTTACAAATAACTGTCCAACTACAGATAAAATATACTGTGCTTGGCGTATAGCCACGGGTTTTTCCTGCAGCAGAATGAGTTGTGCCATGATTCAAATTCTCACCTGCTTCCCCATGTGAACAGTAATCTAACTGTGAAACAACTGATGGCACAATATAACTAACATTTAAGGAAAAAAGTTAAAATGGCTAGTCCTCAGATGAATTGCAACTCTCTACACTGCTCAGGGCCACTGTATCAACCTAACACAGAGCAGAAGAACGGCCAATTAGCCAAAGGTATGTGCTTCCTCAAACCCCTTTCTTTCCACATTATGTAGCAGAATTACTAGAAGCTACTTTACTTATATGCTATCACATAAGCTGTTATTTATATCAGTGATGACAACTGCGTTGTGTACAAAATCTTAGAATACAAGAGAAATACACATGGTGTACTTGGGGTATTTATACACAGGAGCTGATATCCATCTTTCACAATTTTCAAAATTAGGATTTACTATGATACAAAATGAAACAATGCAACAATTTGTTTCTTTTTAACTGCCTTTTAAAAACTCAAAATAATGCAATTTTTCACTTATGTTTAAACCCGCTATCCTTCAAACAGATACTTCTAGTCCACTGAACCTCACAGACTGTAGAAAGGATACATGGTGCAAAAATTTTAACTTATTTTAAAAGATTTAATCTGTACACATAGACCAAAAATTACACACTATCAAGTACAGTAGAAAAGTTTCTTTCTACTTCCATTACTTGAAGTAACATACTCAGAGCCTCTTCTATTTTAAAAAGATTTTATAAAACAATTATACAGCATGAGCCCAAAACAAAAATGCAACAGTGCTTTCAAATTATCTTAAGTATAGTCACATTGTTTTCTTTTTTAAAAAGTGTATTTACTTACTGAGAGAGAGAGAGAAAGAGAGAGAGAGGGAGAGAGAGACTGTGTGCACACACACACAAGAGCAGGGGAGGGGTAGAGAGAATCCAAGCAGGCTCCACATAGTCAGCACAAAGCCTAATGTGGGGCTCAAACCCACAAACGTGAGATCATGACCTGAGCCAAAGTCAAGAGCTGGATGGATGTTCAACCAACTGAGCCACCCAGGTGCCCCTTGTTTTCTTTTAATTGATGAATCAATTCAATCACTCTAGCATTTAAAAATGGAGTAGAAATGACAACTAAATGTAATACATGATTCTTAGATTGAATCATGTACTAAAGAGAAAAAGCTGTAAAAAAAAAAAAAAAAGGAACATTGGAAAAAAAAGGGGTTGGGGGTACATTGTTGGGACAATTGAGAAAACTGAAATACAAACACAACGGGGTGCCTTGGTGGCTCAGTCGGTTGAGTGTCTGACTTCGGCTAAGGTCATGATCTCATGATTCGTGGGTTCGAGCCCCACATTGGGCTCTGTGCTGACATCCAGCTCAGAGCCTGGAGCCTGCTGCAATTCTGTGTCTCCCTCTCTCTCTCTGACCCTCCCCTACTCATGCTGTCTCTCTCAGAAATAAATAAAACATTAAAAAAAAGAAAGAAAGAAATACTAACACATGAAAGTATTTTGACAAAATTAAATTTACTGAAACTGATAATGATGAACATCCTCATTTTTTAATAATTTTTTAACATTTATTCATTTTTGAGAGTGAGAGAGGCAGACGGTGAGTGGGGGAGGACCAGAGAGAGTGGGAGACACAGAATCTGAAGCAGGCTCCAGGCTCTGAGCTCTCAGCACAGTCTGACGCGATGCTCAAATTCACGGACTGTGAGATCATGACCTGAGCTGAAGTCCGATGCTTAATCCACTGAGCCACCCAGGAGCCCCTGAACATCCTTATTCTTTTTTTTTTTTTTAATGTTTTTTATTTATTTCTGAGAAATAGGCAGGGATCG